>NC_046161.1:26091114-26218614 GCF_011064425.1 Rattus rattus | reverse complement strand
CCAGGCCAACCAAGGCTACACAGTAAGACTCTGTCTTAAAAACAAACATATCAACCAAAAAAGAAGCCTGAGTTCTTAATGCTATAATAAGAGCATATTTTCTTTGGTAAGAAACTACTAAGACTCTCCCAAAGTCATCATGCCATTTTGAATTACCATGAGCAATGGATTAGGATTTTCATGAAGGTACACTTAACACTTGTCACTAGCTATAGCCACTCTGAGAGGTGCACAATGGTGCCTGTCTGTTATTTGACTTTGCATGACCCCTCTGCAATATGACTTATAACATTTCTCATATGCCCATTGGTTATGTGCATATCTCCTTTGATGAGGAGTTTGTTCAGGTTATTTTTTCATTTTTGAAAATTAAGTAGTTAATTTTCTTCATGGAATCTTAAAGAGTTCTTTGTGTATTTTGGACATGTCTTAAAATGTCTTAAATCAGTTTTGTCTTTTGCAGATATTTTCTCCCAGACTGACATTTTGCCTTTTCATTATCTTGATGTAATTGTTTTCAACATCAGCTATTAAATCTGAAATTTGATTATTTGTCTCTTTATGTCAAAAGTGGATCAAAGGCAAACATCAAGTTAATTAAGGATTTTCCTTAGTATTGTTCTTGTAGATCGATGGTATTATATGTTTGACTTTGACAAGCAATCATGCCTAGTTCCCCCCATTTCTTAAGTGTGGGTGAAAACTATTGTCGTCCTCAGAGTTGTCCCATTTGATGCTGGCTTCCTCCCTCATCTGATGGCAAACCATCAATAGACAATATCCAGGGAGAATAAGAATGGCAATGGGTTCTTAGTCAGAAAGTCTTTATGTGTTCTAATAACTTTAAGCATATTTTCTGTTTTCTCCTCTAACAGCTTCAGGCTATCGGGTCTTCTGTTGAGGTCACTCACTGAACTATTTGCAGTTCAGTTGTGTTTCATTATTCTACAGGTATCTATCTGGTTTGTCCAGTACTATTTGTTGAAGATTCTGTCTTTTCTTCAGTGTATATTTTCTCCCTCCAGGCTAGTTCCTCACACCCACAGACCTCTATAATCCCACAGTAATTGGGAATCACTGGAAAGTGAATAAGGTATATTCAGATACAGAAATAAAGACCAAATTCACAGAATTCACAGAAGAGAGAAGTTGAACTCCATATCCCTTTTCATGGTCTCTGAATAATCATCCCCTGAATGTGAATCTTCTCTGGTATATGAATTAGAGATGGGAGCTCTTGGGGGGAATTAAAAGAGAAATATAAAGAAAGATCAAAAGTCAAGCAGTTCCTATTGGTGATCTTCAGACTATTACTCTCCTTCCTCCCTTACCTCCTCCAAAATTCAATTCCCCACTACCCCATCCTTAGCTCTGTAGCAGACCACTTGGTAAGCCTCCCCTTCCTCTCAGACCCTATCTCCAGAGTATTACACAGATAGTCCCATATGGGCTTTTCCACCACCCCATTTTTTATCTCAGCTTTCGTCTCCTGCAAGCATTCCTTGGGAACCCTCTGGTCATGCTGGTCAGGGAACAAGATAGGCCAGGGAATTGTGTAGGTGAGCTCCAGATATTCACTCCCTCCTCTTATCCAAATCCATTATCCCAGTATCATCCCCCAACTCTGTAGCAGACTTCCTGCTTTGGTCTTTCCTTCTACTCTGCCTCCATTTTCAGGGGACTAATCAGATCTTGGTGGCACACCCTGCTTTCCTCTCTTCTGTGAACCCCCTTTATTCCATCTACACCACTAAATGTTAGCACCCAATACCAAAAACCACATTCCAATGGGAAGCCCCAGTGGCCATACCTGGCAGAATCTCAGAAGCATTTCCTACCAGACAACCCAAGTCACCACACCAAACCTGAAAACCAGAAAAGATAACAGAAACCAAGGAATCGAACACCCAGTTAACAAAGACATGGCTAGACACCAACAACTAAAATTACAATCATTCCAAACCCAGATGCCTAAGATATAGGCATCAATGACAGTCAGATAAATATGTCTCTATAAAGCCCAGGGACTCCACTGTAGTATGGCTGTGAACTATGCAACATAGCTGAAGCACAAAATAAGGGCTTCAAAGCAGCCTTTATGAATAGGATCGAGGTCATTAAAGATGAAATTAATATATCCCTTAAAGAAATCTAATTGTATTTCCTCTTAGGAAAATACAAACAGGAGAATGAAATGAAGAAAACTGCTCAAGATTTACAAGTAGAAATAGAACCAATAAAGAAAACCCAAACAGAGAAAACAAAAAAAATGAAAAATTTGGGCACTCAAACAGAAAACTCAGAGACAAGTCTCTCCAACAGAATAAGAGATGTAAGAGAGAATCTTGGTCATTGAAGACAAGATAGAAGAAATGGATACCTCAAAGAAAATGTTAAATGTTAAAGAAAACTGCAAGTACAAAACATCTAGGAAATTTGGGACACTATGAAAACAAATGATTTGAAAGAATATATTATAAACTTTATGAAACAATGAACTATTATGAAAGAATAATAGGAATAGGAGAAAAAAACCCATGTCAAAGGCACAGAAAATACTTTCAACAAAATCATAGAAGAAAATTTCCTTAACCATCTCATGGTTAAGGTAAGACTCAGAAAGACAAATATGGTACATATTTGTATATGGTATATATTCACTTCTATGTGGATGCTAGTTTATTCATTGTTTAGTGAGCTATAATCTGTATAACCACAGAGTTAGGTAGAGAGTAAGGGACTAGGTAGCAGGGATGGATCTCCCTTGAAAATGGAAAAAGAGTAGACATTTATAGATGGGCAAGTGTTTGGTACTAGAATGGGAAAATCAAACAGGGGTAGCAAGAAAACACAGGGGTGAGGGAAAAGAGACCAGAGGGAAGACTAAAACTAAGGCAGATTTAAGGTCCTACGTAAACCTACAGTAGATACAGTAGATACAGGTAACAGTAGATACTTCCTATAATATATGCATACATAAAGGTAATCTATATGAAATCACCAAATAACGGAGGAGACAGAGGTCCGACTGGACATCTCTTGTAACTAAATGAAGCTTCCAGGACCAGGAATGGGCTATATCTAATTGAGTTGTTGTCTAAAGGGAACCTCCAAAGAACTATTGCCAAGGCTATTGTGGTTCTCCACAGACTGATGGTAAATTCCCATTGCTGAAGACAACACCTACATTGGACACAGAGAAGTTGTGCTGGTGCCTGTCCAGAGCCTTCACTCCATGGCTAGTAGTATTCATGGTACTAGAAAGTACTCTGCAAACTACCAAAGAATAAAGGTAAACACCGACCCAGCTACAAAGAACGGCATCTACAAGAACGACCTACTTATAAGACATGCTGCTGTAATAGTGGCACACATCTTGGGAGGGTAACCAACCAGTATCTGATTTGATTTAAGGCCCAGCCTATGAGACAAAACCCATCCCAGTGCTTCTTGGATAGCCAAGAACCCAAGACTAGATAGGCCAGGGACCTAGGGTAAACCAAATACTACTGTTCTCCTAAAGTAATAAAATGACTCCCAGTGACATTCTGCTATAGTCATAGATCTGTGCCTAGATCAGCCATCATCAGAGAAGCTTCCTCCCACAGCAGGTGGGAACAAATGCAGAGAACCACTGTTAGGTCATATGCAGAGCTGAGGGACCATGAAACACTCAGCCATAAAAAGGAAAGTCTTCATCAAATCCTTTCCCTTTGGTCTCAGGGAACTCTGGGAAGTGGAGGCAGGAAGAGTGTAAGAGCTCTAGGGGACGAAGGACACCAAAAGAACCAAGGCCATAGAGACACAACAGCACTGGCACACATATAAACTCAGATGTGGCAGCATGCACGGGGCATACAAGGGTTTGGAGCATATTGGGCCCTACCGCTGAAAGAAGTGGACAGAAGGCCCTATTCCTAACCAAAAAGCTATATCCAATTGATAGCCACTTGTAAATTAAAATTTAGGTTTTTATTTCAAGGGAAGTCTCACTTTTAAGGGTAGGCCCCATGCCCAGTGGCCTCTTTTAAGGTTCTGTGTTTCATAACATGAATTCAGGGCATTGTTTTTTTTTTTATCTTTATTAAATTGAGTATTTCTTATTTACATTTCGATTGTTATCCCCTTTCCCGGTTTCCGGGCCAACATCCCCCTAGCCCCTCCCCCTCCCCTTCTATATGGGTGTTCCCCTCCCCATCCTCCCCCCATTACCACCCTCCCCCCAACAATCACGTTCAGTCTTGGCAGGACCAAGGGCTTCCCCTTCCACTGGTGCTCTTACTAGGCTATTCATTGCTACCTATGAGGTTGGAGCCCAGGTCAGTCCATGTATAGTCTTTGGGTAGTGGCTTAGTCCTTGGAAGCTCTGGTTGGTTGGCATTCTTGTTCATATGGGGTCTTTGGGTAGTGGCTTAGTCCCTGGAAGCTCTGGTTGCTTGGCATTGTTGTACATATGGGGTCTCAAGCCCCTTCAAGCTCTTTCAGTCCTTTCTCTGATTCCTTCAACGGGGGTCCCGTTCTCAGTTCAGTAGTTTGCTGCTGGCATTCGCCTCTGTATTTGCTGTATTCTGGCTGTGTCTCTCAGGAGAGATCTACATCCGGTTCCTGTAGGCCTGCACTTCTTTGCTTCATCCATCTTATCTAATTGGGTGGCTGTATATGTATGGGCCACATGTGGGGCAGGCTCTGAATGGGTGTTCCTTCTGCCTCTGTTCTAAACTTTGCCTCCCTATTCCCTGCCAAGGGTATTCTTGTTCCCCTTTTAAAGAAGGAGTGAAGCATTCACATTTTGGTCATCCCTCTTGAGTTTCATGTGTTCTGTGCATCTAGGGTAATTCAAGCATTTGGGCTAATAGCCACTTATCAATGAGTGCATACCATGTGTGTTTCTCTGTGATTGGGTTACCTCACTCAGGATATTTTCCAGTTCCATCTATTTGCCTATGAATTTAATAGTCATTGTTTTTGATAGCTGAGTAATATTCCATTGTGTAGATGTACCACATTTTCTGTATCCATTCCTCTGTTGAAGGGCATCTGGGTTCTTTCCAGCTTCTGGCTATTATAAATAAGGCTACTATGAACATAATGGAGCACGTGTCTTTTTTATATGTTGGGGCATCTTTTGGGTATATGCCCAAGAGAGGTATAGCTGGGTCCTCAGGTAGTTCAATGTCCAATTTTCTGAGGAACCTCCAGACTGATTTCCAGAATGGTTGTACCAGTCTGCAATCCCATCAACAATGGAAGAGTGTTCCTCTTTCTCCACATCCTCGCCAGCATTTGCTGTCACCTGAGTTTTTGATCTTAGCCATTCTCACTGGTGTGAGGTGAAATCTCAGGGTTGTTTTGATTTGCGTTTCAGGGCATTGTTTTTAAAAGCCTTATTCATCCTCTTTTGGAGGGAGGTAATGAAATAAAAAAATTCCTTATTCTCATCTATGTGGGCTAGATAGCCCAGAGACCTAGGATAGATCCAAACACAACTGACAAAAATAAATCTTAATGATATTCTGCTGTACTAGTAGATGAGAACCTAACATAATCTTCATCTTTTATGTACATAGCATGGATTCTGGTTTTATTGCTTTAGGAGAGATTCCTGCGTGTCCAAACACACACACACACACACACACACACACACACACACACACACACACACACACACGTATAACGTATATGTATTATTGTGGTTTTTTTTTTGGATCTTCATCATCATTGTAGCATGTTTACTTGTTTGTTTGTTTTGTCTTATTCTGATTTGTTATTGATTTATTTTATTTTATTACTATTCTTTAGACGACTGCTTGTTTTCTAATGAGAGACCAAACAGGGGTAGATATGGATGCTAGAGGAGATAGGGAGGGATTGGGATAAGGGAAACTGTGATCAGAATATACTATATGAAAAAAAGTGTATTTTCAGTAAAAGAAAAAAACCAAACAGACCTCATATGAAGACTCACCATTTGGGAGGTGAGATGTGACCTGCAGAGGTGAATTCTTAGCTAGGATGACGGGAGTCTTAGGTGACAGACAAGTAGTAGGCTGGGAACATCACACTGGGGTTGTGGCTTGGCTACACTCTGAGAAACAGCTGTGGGAGTTTCCTGAAGGAACTATGTGGTATGAGAGGGGAGCCTGGAGACTAGGCTGCTGGGTTGCTCTGGGAACATGACATGGTAAGGTCTCTGTCAATAGATTAAAGGGACCTTAGGATGACAGTCTCCCAACATGAGGGGAAAATGGCAGAATGTAAGCCATGTGCGTGTTGCCCACTCCCCTGACTACTCCACTGGTCATACACACCTGGCCTTTGGACTCTTTATTATGAAGTTCAAGTCTTGACTTCGCTTGTCTTTGCTCTTACCCACATCGTCTTTGGCTCCCCTGCACCAATCCTTTCCTGCAGAGACCCCGCTCAATGTCTTTGCACATGCAGTATGCCACACTTTGTGACCTTTCTCCTCCTCAGCCATTATCCTTTTTTATCCCTCTTGATAATCCCTACTTCCACCCAAAGGAAATTCAAGTAACAAGCACGCCTGAAAAAGAAGCTTACATATTTTCTTCTTTCGCAGTATTTGGAAAATATGAACGGGCATGCCAAAGCTTGGGAAGTGTTATTAATTTGTTTCTTCTATCCTTAGGCAGAATTCCAAAGCAACCGGTGCTCAGAACACTCAGTTTTTAAATGTTGTCTAGAAATGTCAGCAACATGCAGTTTGAGAGAGGATACCTAGTGCGCTGGTTGAGAGCAGGGGCTTTGCTAAAGATGTCTGTGAATCAATTTTTAGAAGCACGATTTACAAAACCAGGTGTCATCAGACAGAGCAGCTGACCTTTCTGTGGCTTCGCATGTGGGGGTACTGATGTATTTACCTTCTAAGACTATGAGGGCTAAATGAGTTACCATACATGAAGTCCATATATTTGTCAGCACGGCAGACACCTCTGGCAGATAGCGAATGCGATATCATGCACGGATACATGCTGTTTTCAAGGAAAAGCATTTGGCTTTACACTAGACGTTTTTCAGAGCTTCGGCACTCTGTCTTTCATCTTCCTTTAGTAGGGTAGTGAGTGGACGGCAAAGAGGATAAAGGAAGCTTTGTGAAGTAAAAACACTTGCAAATTTCAAGGCTTGGTGTTCGGCTCAAAGACAGACACTGAACAAGAAGACTCCAGCCGACATTAGTGGTTCCCCAGGAATCCACATTCTTCTCCATCATCCATGCGGAACCAGGTTCCCGCTGGAGACCGCTGCCCAGTTTTATCTTCTTCATCTGTCTACAACAGGAACTTGCCTGCAGTGAGATGAAAAAAAATTATCATTATTTCTAATTTTTTCTCAATGCCTCAGTCATTGAAGGTTTTACATCCAGGCCATTTGGGTGTCATAAATCCATCAGGTTCAAACAGGAAAGATGATGAATCATGAATGTTTATGAGGAAATGGCAGCAATTATAATGATGGTAATGAAGAATGAAGTGGAGAGATGGTTCTATTGGGATGCTTCCCCTGAGCCTAGGAGGGTACAGATAAGTGGTCCAGCGGGCTTGGGCATTGCCATTGTACCAAGATGGATGGAGCATCTTATCTAACAGCCCCTGCCATGGTTCATATTTTTTTAAGGAAATAAGTCTCTTGGAACCAGGTTTGCAAGTTTTACATTGAGTGAACAGCGATTTCCTATGTTAAGTTATTTCAGCTGAAGAATAGAGAATTGCTGAAATAAATGGCTGGAGAATTCGAATTGCATTCATTCTTGACATTGAAACTGACAAATAGCTTCATTCCCTACTGAAATGGAAAGCTTATTATTCTGAGACACAGGTGGGTTCCAGGGAGAGGGGGTATCTGCATTTTATTTTCCCTAACTCTTCTAGATATAATGACATGATTTTCTGAAATCCTCCTGGGATCCATCCCTTGTCTCACTCTCCACATTTGACTGGATATAAAGCCAATTAAGACAGATTAGCCAGTATCAACCCTACTGGGACAGCCAGAGTGGGAAATCCCAGGTAGATCAGAGGTATAGGTTGTAGAGGTGATATGAGAAGGGGGCAACCAGATGAGCTAACGTGGAGCTTTTCTAGCCTGCACCATTACCACCAGGGATCAGGTGTCCCCAAAGAGGAGTATGTCCCACATTTCTGCTTACCACATTCCCTTCTGGATTTAGAAAGTACTTTCTCCAGATCCCTGCAAAAGTGTTTGTGTGAAAATTACAGGTTCTTAGGTGACATATCCTCAACCCTGGGTGCTTCTCAGCTTCCTGTCACAGGAGTCATGGCAAGGAGCCTTGCATTGAACATAGCGCTCAAAGAAGCCATGAACTCAACAAAGTGCAGCAGGCTCATGGGCTGCTGTGCTGGATGTACCTGGGTACTCTTACCACAGAAAACTGTTCCTCATGACAATGTCCTCAGGAGAAATGGGACACTTCTGCTCATCCACTGAATACTGTCCTTTCCTGTTTGGGGAACAGGTCCTTAATCACCCATCTTCTTCCCTAGTCTTCTCCTGCTCCTTGGAGTCATGTACATCTAAGAGACTTGCTGAATTGTGATTGGTCACATTCCACTCTACTAACCCTCTGGGCTTTAAAGCTGATGAGTAATTTACAAACTCCCAATGAGGCATTCTGAGTCCTGGCATTGTTCATTTGGACGTCACAGACTTCAGTTTTGTGGCCTTTCATTCCCTAGATCTCTGGCAGGAATCTACTATGCCAAGAGTACCGTGGCCAGTATGTCAGACAGCTGTAGATGATTACAAACATGGTAAGAGCTGTCCTTGAAGTTAGGGAGAAGAGCAAGAATTGGGGAGGGGGTAATTTTTATTGTTTATAACAAAAGCAATAACTACATTGCAGAAAATAAGCCAACTAAGAATTATAGCCAGTGAAAGTAAATGAAAATCCCTTTGTCTCATCAATTCTATTTTTCTCATTTTATGTTTTTTAATTTAAATGTTTCTGGGCATTTTAGACATGGATACTGTATTTATATCATTTCTGTTCTTCCTCTATCCCTTCATTTCTGATGGTGTTCCCTTTTACTCTCCTTCAAATTCGTGACCCTTCTTTTAATAGCATTAACACACGTGGGTGCGCGTGGGTGCACGCATGCGTACACACACACACACACACACACACACACACACACACACACACAGTGTTGCTGATATGTGTATGGATGACCACTTGGGGCTGGGTAGCCTATCAGTTTGCATCTCTAGAGAAAAACTGATCATCCTCTCCATGGCTATTGATTTCCTGTAGCTCTTCATCTGGGAGTGGGATTTGGGGGAATTCCCCTCATCCATGGTCCATGTTGGCATGTCAACCACTGTTGTCATTATTTGGGTCTTGTTTAGAAAACCATATTGTTGAGATTTCATTAATGCACCTTCCCTGGCTTATCAAAAAATGTTATTTAGCAGCAGGAATTGTAGTCCTCTGCTTTTTATTTTCAATCTTTCTGTTCTTCTGTGATGTTCCCTGAGTCTTGAGTGTAGGGATTGAATTGTAGATGTATCAGTTGAGACTGTACATCCAGTGGTCTACTGTTCTCTGCACTCTGACCAGTTGTGGGTCTCTGCAATGGCCTCCATCTGTTGCAAAAACCAAGCTTCTTTGATGACTGATAAGTGCTACACTCATCTGCAGGTATAAGGATATGCATTTTGGATAAATACTGTATTAGTTTAGGAAACGTACCAGGTTATCTTTTGCTCCCTGTCACTTCTCTAGCAATGGGCAGTGGACTAAGATATCAAGCGTGAATTGCTACTGATCAGGCCTTATGCCCAATTAAACTGCTATTGATTACTTCCAAATGTAAGCACAGCTATTGGGCCATTGGGGAATTGAACCATTGGGGAATTGGACCATTGGGGAAATCTTGCTGGAGTTGTCCTTGTGGTTCACAGGTTTGGTGATTTTTGACTGCTTCTATCCTTTGGCAGCCCGCATGGCACCCTCTGAGACTTCAAGAGCTAGTCCTGAGAAAGGA
This sequence comes from Rattus rattus, assembly GCF_011064425.1. Taxonomy (NCBI): domain Eukaryota; kingdom Metazoa; phylum Chordata; class Mammalia; order Rodentia; family Muridae; genus Rattus; species Rattus rattus. The sequence goes on along the minus strand of NC_046161.1, from coordinate 26,208,592 downwards.
GACTTCTATAGTAGTTCCAGCTTAATTTCTCTAAGTTCTGTATCTGAAGTATGTGGTGTCTTTAGCAGTAAGGTCTTGCCTTCATGTCCTGGGAGCCAAGGGCAATGGCAGAAGTGCCTTGCTTGAGAGCATCTTGGATTCCTGACAATAATTGACTGGTGGTTTCTTATGCCTGGCAGTGGGGTTTGTTTATTAGATATTTTATCTCTTAAGGAGAGGGGAGGGGCACTATCACCTCCTATATTATGAATGTGTGTGCACACATAAATAAGTATATATTTAAAATATGCATATAAACATTATATATTCTCATAACTTTCTCAAACATCGTTAATGTTATTTGCCTCTTCTCTGTATTAGGCTCCCTCTTTCCTCCCCAGTTCTCACAGAGCTCTCCCTTTATAGAACTTTTATTCAATTATGCCCCTTCTACAGCTCCTCCTGACTCTCATGGTCCCTGTCTATTTTCTTGGCTTCTAAGTTACCTCAGGTTATATATTCAAGTCTAAATAGTTAGAACTATTTACAAAGAATGAAAATTCAGTGTTTATCTCTCTGAGTCTGGGTTACTTCTTTAAGTGTAATATTTTAGTTTTGATCATTTGCCTGAAAACTTCATGACTTCATTTTTCCTTACAGCGGAATAGAATTCTGTTATGTTTATGAACTACATTTTCATTATCAAGTTGAAAGGCATTTAGGTGGTTTACATTTACTAGCCATTGTGAACAGAGTGTCGATTAACATGATTGAGAACATATTTGTGGGCTACGATGGCAAGTTCCTTAGGCACATGTCAAGTGGTGGTTTAGTTGTGTCATACAGTGGATATACCGTTTGCTTCCTAAGAGTTCTCCATTCTGATCTCCAGAGTGGCTGGACCAGTTTGCAATGTCACTGAGAGTGAATAAGGTTCTCCTTTCTCCACAGTCTCGTCAGCATTTGTTACGAATTGTTTCTTGATGTTAGCCATTCTGACTGCAATGAGAAGATATCTAAAAGTAGTTTTAATTTGTGTGTCCCTAACTACTATGGATGTTGAGTACTTTAAAAGCCATTTCTTAGCCCTCTTTAGTTCAGACTTTAAAGCCTCTTTTCAAATCTATAGCCTGTTTTTAAAACTTGGGCTTTTTTCTTGACTCAGTTTTTTGAGTTCCTTGAATGTTCTAGACATTATCTCCTGTCAGATGTGTAGCTAGCAAAGTTCTCTCCCACTCTATGGGTTTCCTCTCTCCTGGATCAATTGTTTTCTTTGCGCTACAGAAGGTTTTAGTTTGATGAGGTCTCATTTGTCAGTTGTCAGCCTAAATTGCTGAGTAACTGGAGCCCTATTTAGAAAGTCTTTTCCTATTCCTAGTTCATGTTGGGTACTACCTATGCTGTCTTCAAAAGTTTCAGGGGTGGTTCCGTATGGAGGTCTCTGATGCATTTGCAGTTGATTTTGGAGCAAAGTGACAGATATGGATCCAATTTCATTCTTCTACAGGAGGGCATCCAGTTTCCCAAGCACCATTTGATAAAGTGCATATTTTTGACATCTTTTAATATTTGAGATGGCTCCAATTATGTTTACTTGTATTTGGATCTTTTACTGTGCTCCATTGATCTATATGCATGTTTTTATTTTGTTTCCTTGTTTTTTGCCAGTGTCATATTGTTTGTGTAGCTATAGCTGTGTAATGTAACTTCAAACCTGGCATAGTAATCCCTCCTGCACTATTCTTTTTGCTTGTGTTTGCCTTGGGTCTCTGAGGTCTTTTGTGCTTCCATGTGGATTTTACTTCTCTCCCTTCCCCTCCCCGTTATTATGAAGAATGTCATGAGGATTTTGACTGGGATTACATTGAATCTGGAAATTGCTTTTGACAGGATGACCATTTCAACTAAATTAATGATACCAATCCATGAGCATAGGATGACATATTTGTGTTTTAGATACTTCTAGTATCTTCCTGAGTGTGTCTTTTTGTGGAGAAGTTTTCTTTTATAATACAGTTCAAGATTTAGTCTATTCCACTAGCCTGGGACTCTCCCTCTTCTGTCTCTGTAATGTGCAGATTTGGTCTTTAAATGGCATCTCAAAGTTTTTTCATATACAGTAAATTCTTTGGTTGAGTAGTTCATGTCCTCTATGTTATCTTCAAGTCCTAATAGTCTATCTGGTACTGACCCATTCCACTGCCAAGTCTCCCCCGAGTCTTCCAATTGATTTTGTTGTTGTCAAGTTTTTCAATTCCACCTTTATTACAGCTTGAGTTTTCTTCAATATTTCTCTCTCTTCAATTTGTTTGTATTCAACCATATCTATGTAAATATCAAGAAGGAGGAAGCTACAGTTGCTAGTCTTTGGACACAGTGAAGAGTCTTTCATGAACAGTCACACTCAGACTCCCGAAGAATGCTTTGCCACCTAGGCAAAGGCTTTGCCAGTTTGCCCTCTGTTGAGCTTACGAAACAGCTGCTGCATTACGTAACATGTAACTGAGTAATGGCTGTGGTTGTGCTCAATCTGCCTCTCTCCCATCCATGCTCATCCTATCACTCCTTGGAGAAATTATTATTTTTTTTCTTTCTTTTTCTTTGGTGTGTTTTCACCTTATTCAAAACTTAGTGGTTTTGGTTATAATTTCTTTATTTTTTCTGTTTTCTACTACGACAGTGAAATAGCTGAGGCTTCATATATTAAAAGATGTATTCAAAACACATTTATTTAGCTTACAATTTTGGATGCTGGAAGGCCATATAGCATACCAAAAGCTATGATGAGGGCATCCATGATTATATTATCTGATCATGGGTGATACTACAGAGGGAGCATGTGCAAGAGAAGAGTTTACATGAGGAGAAAAGGGAAAGAAGAGACAGGGAAGTGTACTGTTTGTTTGGGATCATTTGCCTTTTAAGCATTCTACCACTTCTGCAGTGACTTCTTTCTAATTGAGAGAGTAAATAGTTTATGTTAGATTAGATCCTATATTAATATTAATATTATATTGTATTATAAAGTATTTACTCATCCTTCCTGAAGAGCCAACCTTGTTCCTTTTCCCTATCCAACCACCCATGCCCTACTATTTCATTTACCTTCCCCTTCCCTTCTTCAGTTTTATTCTTCCCAGAAGTTTTACCACTTCTATTTATTGTCATATTATAGACCAAGATTCTAACCTATGAACTTTTTGGAGACAACCTGAAAATGTGTATGTATCACTGTACTCTTATTAGAAGAGAACTAGGAATCTGAAGGACAAAGAAACAATAGACAGAAAAGACAGGATTATCCAAGTCTAGAGACCAAATGGACTTTTTACAGCTTCTTATCTGTGCTATATACTCCATTGCACAAAAGTATAGCTTTGGGGGAGGGGCTGCAGAAGCAGCTCTCATTAGTGTTATTCTGGGTGTGTGCATCAGAAAGGATCTAGAAGGTTAAAAAGTGCATGTCCATAGTATGAAAATTATGCTTTAAAAAACCAAATAACCAAAATATTACTTTTTAAGAATGTCAGTTTATTTTTTTTAAGATATGAAATGTCACTCATGTGATGATATTAAATGAGCTTCCTGAATGCCTTAGTTCATTTAGGCTACTATGACAAACCACAAAATTTCAGTTGACCTATCAGCAGAAGAGAAGTATTTAGCACATTTCTGGAGGCTGAGAAGTTCAAAATTGGTGTTGAAAGATTTATTGTCTGCTGGTTTTTAACCACTATATTCTCACTGTCTTGTCAGATGGCAGAGGGATGAGGGAACTTCTGAGGTCTGTTATAAGGGCATTAATCTCGTCATAAGGTTTCCATCCCATGAACTAACCACATCCCAAAGACTCCATCTCATTCACCTTGGGGGTTGAGATCTGAACATGTGAACTTGAATAGGATGCCTCTATTCAGTCATCCAGACTAAATCATCACGTGATTTAATTGATGAAAATCCTCAAACTCTCAGACTTACTCTCCAACGCTGAACTATGGTAAAGTGATGGTGTTTTTAATGATAAAAAAATGATAAACAAAAATCAAAGGAGGGGAGAGAGAGGAGGGAGTGAGCAAGTGGAAGGGAGGGGGACTGAGCAAGTGAAAGAGAAAGAGGAGAGCAGAAAGCAGAAAGAGAGAGCAAGCAAGTAGAAGAGAGAGAGAGAGAGAGAGAGAGAGAGAGAGGTCTGATCAAAGACAAGAATAAAAGGAACGAAGTCTGAGATGGCATTGAAGCCTTTCTATATGAGAAAGGATTTGCAAACCTCACAGAAGAAATTAGAAATTATATGTGAAGGACCAAAATAATTCAGAAAAAAAATGCACAAAAAATTAAATTAAAGAATATATAAGTGATATCCCCAGGACAGAAGCAGAGCCATAAAATTGTATTGCAGGATTCACTCGGGGGGTTAGAGTTGACCTTGTTCATCATTCTAAGGAATTTCATCTTAACTTGTCTCCTCTCCCTACTCCACCATGCCCTGGAAATACCTAATTTCCCGTAGGTACAGCCTCGCCATGCTCACAGCCCACTGGTAATAAGAACAGAGCAAACAACTATATTAGAATGCTGTAAAAGCCGAGGCCAGCAGGCTTCAGCAGAGAATTTATGTTATCTCAAACTTTCTCCACTTTATCAGAAAAGATAGTTTATGCCTCCAATGTACTGATGAACTGATAGACCTCTTAGACCTCTTTCTTGCCTCTGAATGTCATGACCTAGCCTTTGGACTTTTGCCCTGGAACCATCTTATGTGCTTGTCAGGAAAACTCAGTTATCAGAGAGTGAATTCATTTGCTCTACTCATTTGATGGGAGTGAGGAGAAATTTTAAACCAGGTGAGAATTAAGTAGCACAGAACAGTAATGTGTTTGACTTAATTACTGGTACATAGAAAAGGCTCAAAAAGTACAGAGTATTTCCAGCATGAAAGCACCTGTGTGCCAATACCCACTCATCCATTCATTTGTTCTATGACCATGGGAAAGCCCATTAGCTTCTTTGTACCTCCAATTCCTAATCTATACAAAACATTTATTAAAAATAAGAATAAATAAAAGTGCTTATCACAGAGAGGGTTGGTTACAATACAGTGTTATAACAAACTTAGGTTTGTGTTTGGCATATAGCAAACTTTCAATAACCACAAATTACTGTAATTATATGATCAGTATGTCCTTAGTGTCTGTATTTTAAAAAAAAAAGCTCATCTGGGCTACTTTAAGAAAAACAATGCATTGTTAAAAGTGTTAGGGGATGGTCTCTGCAAAACCATGAGGATTGAGAGGAGCTTCCAAGGCTGATTATTCTCTTCATTGTGGGCATGTGGAGGCCACAATGCATTGGTCAAGGCACTGTCTTATCTTTTGGACTCAGGATTACAGCTAAATCTCTCGGTGCTCTCCAGTGCAAACTTTACAGAAAGACAGATTGGATTGTTTTGCCTAATTGCTATCGCCGTTCTTCAGGACTGCCTGAGATCAGGTGACATGCATTATGGAGACTCATAGATCTCCGAGACCTAAGGGAGCATGTGCAGCCTGTCTAACATCAATGATGAATGTGTTGTGTCAGATGCTAAGGCACTAATTGAAGTAAGTTTCTACATAAAATTCCATTAAAGTGTTGCTGATGTTCAGAGGTAATGAAGCAGTTTTCACTTCTCAGGTGGGAATTACCCTTCAACTTTTCCCAATCTAGCTAAATGCATCTGCGTTCTTCATTATAACCAGTCAAGCCATGGCGTCGCACATGTCTGGCTGTTTCACTACTTATGGAGCGATAAACTAACTGGATGTAAGAAAGATTATGTGTTTAACATTCTGAAGGTAAACATTTTAATCCAAATATTGTACAAGGAAGTCAAGTTTACAGGCAAGTTGTCTCTAGCTGGCTACACGGAGATTGAAAAAGTCGACCTATCAATTATGACAATACATTTCAAACAGGCTCAAGTTCAGAGGTGGCACTGGGTTCAGAGACACTCTGAAGTGTGTGTCCATTTCATGATAATAAAAAATGTGATGTAGGCTCTGGGGCTTGAATAAGAAGGTTTTGAAAGGTTTTGAACATTCACACCCATGGGGAATTTTATTGGCTAACACTAAGAGTATTAAGGCTAGAGTTTCACCTCTAGGATCATTATGCGACAAGACAAGTTCACAATGATGCTTATCTTATAAGGCCCAGAATACCCAGGCATCAATAATTTTGCACTTTAACGATTGGATTAACTGTTAGCAGTCGGACATTTCTTTTCTCTTTCTCTTCTTATCTTTCTTTCTTCCTCTCTCTCTCTCTCTCTCTCTCTCTCTCTCTCTCTCTCTCTCTCTGGTTTTCTTTTTAAAATTATTTTATTTATTTACATTCTAGCCATTGCCCCCTCTCAGACACCCCTCCCACAGTTCCTCATTCCATTCCTCCTCCCTCTTGCTTCTGAGAGGGTGCTCCATCCATCAAGTCTCCCCCTTCCCTGGGGCCTCACATCCCTTGAGGATTACGTGCATCTTTTCTCACTGAGGCCAGACTAGGCAGTTACATATGTTTGGGGAAGGAGGGTGCTCTTGGACTAGCCTGTGTATGCTGCCTGGTTGGTGGCTCAGTCTCTGGGAGCTCCTAGGGGTCCTGGTTAGTTGAGATAGCTGGTCTTCCTATGGGGTAGCCCTCTCCTCCAGCTTCTTCAATCCTTTCTCTAATTCAACTATAGGGGTCCCCAACTTCAGGCAATGGTTGGGTATAAGTGTCTGTGTCTGTCTCAGTCAGCTGCTTGTAGGGTCTCTCAGAGGACAGCTGTGCTAGCTAGGCTCCTGTCTGTACGCACATCATAGCATCAGTAATAGTGTCAGGCCTTGGTGCCTCCCCACCATGGACCAGTCAGTCACTGGGCCACCTTTCCTTCAGTCTCTTCTCTGTTTTTGACCTTGCATTTCTTTTAGACAGGAGCGATTCTGAATCATAAATTTTGATGGTGGCTTGGTAACCCTTCCTTCCAGTTGAGGCCTTATCTATCTACTAGAGGTGTATTCTTCCAGTTTTCTCTCCCCAGTGTTGGGCATTTTGGCTAAGGTCACTCCCACTGAATCCTGAGAGTCTCTCACCTCCAAGATCTCTGGTACTTTCCAGAGGGTCTCCCCACCTGCCACTCCAAGAGGCTATATATTTCCATTCATCATCCTGGCCCTCTGGGCTTTCACCTCTCCTCCATCCCTCTACCACCATACCTGATCCTGTTCCCCTTTTACCCTCTCCCTCCCCTCTCCACCCAGGTATATACCATGTATGTCCTTTTGGGTCTGGGTTACCTCCCTCGGGATGATATTTTCTAGTTCCATACATTTGCCTATGAGTTTCATAAAGTCAATACTATTCAACTGAATAGTATTCCATTGTGTAAATGAACCACATTATCTGTATCCACTCTTTGGCTGAGAGACATCTGGGTTGTTTCTGGCTTCTGACTATTATAAGTAAGGCTGCTATGAACATAGTGGAGCACATATCCTTGAGGTATGGTAGGGCATCTTTTGGGTTTATGCCTAGGAGTGGTATAGCTAGGTTTTCAGGAAGAACTATTTCCAATTTTCTGAGGAACCGCCAGATTGATTTCTCAACGAGTGACATATTGGCCTAACAAGTGCTAGCACTTCCTTCTCAGACCACACTCAGCCCTCCTTCCTTAGATTTTCAGGCAGTAGGTTACTTTGATATTTATCAATGATGGCTTTTTTGTTTTGTTTTTGTTTTGTAGTTCTGGGGGATGGAACACAGAGCTTTGTGATAACAAATACTTCTGAGGGCAGGTACTGTGGTGTGAGTCTATAGTCCTAGCTCTCAGGAGGGTGAAGCAAGAGGTTTGAGAGTAAACGGTCCAGGCTGGGCAAAAGAGTATGAGTCTGTCTCATGCAAACAAAATACAGTTCTGAGCTTTGCTCCTCCTCCCCAGATTTGTACGAATTTAAAATCAAACTTGTGTTCAGTGTGACTCTGTTTTAAGGTCACAAAAACTTGTGGTTATAATTAGGAAAGACACATAGCTTTCCAAACAGTTAAGTCCTGACATGGAAACGGAATTAATGTGTAAGACGTAAAGTTGAATGTTGAAAGTCCCCTTCTTGATGAGGCCTGTGGGAGTATGCGAGGGCTTGTTGGACAGGGCCGGTGGGTACCACTTTACCATCCAAAGGAGCACGAATGTGAAGAGACCGCCATGGTTCCCCTTTGATCCTTTTGAAGTCTTGGCTGTGAAGCTCCCGACTGACGGATTGGCAAAGCTGCTGGAGGTATTTTGAGGGTGAACAGAGGAAAGAAAGCAGCTTGCATAGGAGGTGTGTGTGTGTGTGTGTGTGTGTGTGTGTGTGTGTGTGTGTGTGTGTGTGTGTGTTTGATGAGGGCAGATGGGGCAACCAAGGAAAGAACAGAAATAAGGCTGACAGAGGAGACAGTTAACCTGGGGGAGAATCTCACTTCTCTATATCAAGGCACCAGTAGATTTGGATGAGAGATTTAGAATAAAGGGGGTCTATGGTCTAAATGAATGATTGACAGGTTGAGCCGGAACTCTTCATTTGACTCCAGGTGTTTGCTGGAAGTTGCACAGTTAATTCTATAAAATGTTAAGGAATTAACACTACTGATATTTGCATCTAATCAAAATTTTATGAAAGACAAAAGCAGGCTTTATAAAAAAAAATACACAGACTAGGATAAAGAATCTCCATTCCCTGCCTCAAGTGTAGCAGAGAAAGCAGATTCTCTTTCTGCCCCATATATCCTGGAGTTTTTGAGGCAAGAGGGATTTCCCGTGGGGAGTACATATTTATTCATTTTATCTAGACTTTGGAAGGAAAGCACTAGAAGATCCTCACGTGGCCTGGCTTCTTGCCCACCTGTCCTCTCCCCTTTACCCCCAAAGTGCCATGGTTATCCTCCATCAGGCTCCTTCCCTACCCTTCTTCAGCTTTGGCCTCAGTGTGCCTAGGGAAAGATATTTAACAAAAACCCTTTAATGTTATACACTCTTTCTGAGGGAATTAAAGGCTCTCTGGAAAGAAGCCTACAGAGAAAAATCCATGAAAACTCTTGTGCATTTACCTACAGGGGGGCTTTTAACTGAGGTTTGCAGGTTGAGCTGAATTGAAGACATCATTCAGCCTCATGTCTTCAGGGAAAACGTGAGGTAGATTAAGCAATGATTGATAAATTAAGTGGGTAATTATTTCTATTTTTTAAAATCTTCACTTTAATTGCATTTCCCTTTAAATAGGATAGAAGTCTTTTGCTAAGTTCAGACAAGACATTTGATGTTTGGCAAACTAATAAAAAAAATCTGCATGGTAGAGCAGAGAGCGACTCCCCATGCTGGTGCTCACCCACAGGAAAGGGGATCGAGGCCCACCAGCTAACCTGTGTTAGAAGACACGCGAATGGCCCTGAGTTCATTGCAGTGACTGCCACTCAGATCTATACTTCACAGACTCCTAACCCCCTTCCTAATCCCCACTTCTCCTTCTGGGTCCTTCGAAGAAAAGTGGGTGTATGGAATTTGCGATGGCTAATTTTGATTATTAGCTTGACATATCTGGAAAGAAAGACCCTCAAGCTGACAAATTGACTTCATCACATTGGCCTGTGAGGGAATTTTCTTGATCGCTAATTGATGTAGCCTCAGGGCCCATACTACTCTGGGCGTCCTACACAACCAGGCCAGAATAAGGTAAGAAGGGTGACTGAGTACAGGTCAGAGAGCAGTTGGGCCTCTAGGATCTTTTCTTCAGTTGTCACCTCCAGGTTCCTGCTGTGACTTTCTGCCTGACTCCCCTCAAAGACGGACTGTGACTTATAAACATTTTCCTCCCATGTTCCTTTTGGACATAGTGTTTATCATAATAAGAGAAACCAGGGCAGAGCAGAAGTAAAAGGAGACAGACCCATGCTTTTATAGTCGTTTGGGGCTTTGAGCACTAGCATTAGGACCAATCCACTTCCAATGGAAGTGAAAGCTGACCTGTCACATAGCCTCAAATTACTGCATTGTGATTGCTTTGAAAGACTATTTCATCGGGATATAATTGATAAAGACTGTAAAAAGGAAGTCACCTTACAGTCCTCTCTACTCAGTTATTGCCTGTCCTCACTCTTTTGGCTCTACTATAGACAGTCGTCAGATTGTCTATTGACAAGTACGACTTTGCTGTTTCATTTTGAATGTGTGTGACTTTTTGTTCTTTTTCTTGATTCACTGCAATTTCTGGTAGACCCAGTTTGACGTGCAATGTAAATGTTAAAAGTCTTTATCTTGTTTCTGATCTCCTCCATCAAATACAGTGCTAGCTTTCTTTTTGTTTTGAATGACATTTATCAGGTTAAGAGTTTCTATCTGTGGTAGGCTGAAAATATTTGTACAGAAGGAACTGCATTTTCTTGGGTATTTTTTTCAACCTTTCTTTAGTATAATATTTTTATTCTGCTGATCTGATTCATTGATTGATTCTTTTAAAAAATATAATGACTCTAACATAGCTGTGACTTATTGTGCTTCTTTATAGGATGCTGGGGTCAGCTGTCTGAAGTAACATCGACAGCTCAGTAAAATGTTAAGAATTCACAGGGAAATTGATTTGTGAGTTTGCTCTCTTGTGGCCCCAGCTTGGTTTAGTTCCAAAGTGAAACTGGACTCAGGAAGTATGTGCCACTTTTCAGTTTTCTTGGAAGAATTTTTAAAATTTATGCTTTTGCTCCTTCTTAAATGTTTATCAGAAGTCTCCCATGGAGTCACCCAGGTCTGAAGTAGGATATTTAGGTGAAGGTTTGAGGTTAAAGACTTAGTTCTTTAATAGATAGTTGGGTGTCGTACTGGTTTTACTTAAGAAGGCTTTGATAGTTTATGTCTTTAGAGAAATTTAAATTTCTTCTATATTATTGAAATAATTCTTAAAAATGCTGCCTTCCTATATTTTTAATGTCCATCTGAAATTTTTGATGAATAGACTTTTAATTTGATTGATTTTCTACATTGCCTTTTTATTTTCTGTTTCATTGACATCTCTTCTGACTTCTATCATTTTTTTCATCTTCTGGTTTAAGGAATTTTATTCGTTCTGTTTTCCTATGCTAAAAGCTGAGATCGTTGAAGTTGAGAGCTTTCTTCTTCTCTTGGGTTGGAATTTAATGCTGTAAATTTCTTTCTTACTATGGTATTATACACCCCACATCTTATGGCATCTTAATCTTTCATGATATGTCTTTCACATGTGCTATCTCATCATCAAACCTATGCAATATATATATTAATATGTATTTTAATATATATTTTACTATTGATTTCTGATTGATATGCAGATGGAAATTTCCCCACATCTTTGTAAGGCCCATTTTGTTAGACATGAATACTTAAAAACCTATTAAAATATGTCCTATGATGTGGCAAACCTTATTTTGCACTCCGAGTGACCTTGCAGAGTATGTACTCTGCCACCATTGAGTATGATGTTCTCTACATGTCACCATGGTTAACTGATTGTTAAATGTTCATGTCTTTTATATCATTACTGCTTTCAGTCTGGCTGTTACCAATTACCAAGGATAGCAATAGGTCTCTAGGTATAATCGTAGACTTTCATATTTTCCCTTTATACCACTTATGGTAGTTTGAATTAGAATGACTCGTGTAGTCTCATAGGCTTGAATGTTTGGTCCCCAGTTGGTGGAACTTCTTGGAAAGGATCAGGAGGTATGGCCTTTGAAGTGCTCTAGTAGGCTTGAGCATAACACACATGGTTCTGGCGGGCCTTGCTAAACTGGTAGATTACATTTCTAAAGCTAGTCACCAAGGTCTATTTCTTTATTTGGCTACTTCCTTCTCTTAAGGCTGACCATCATGTCAGGCTGTCAAAGTTTGGAAGTCCAGCAAACTTCCCTACCCTAATTAACATGCCCAATCAAAAAGAGCCAACTCATCCTAACACCAGGTCTCCCTTTTTCCCTTTATAAACATCTATTTGCTTATGTATGGGTCACTTCTTTTCTCTGTATCCAAAGGCAATCTTTTGTCCTTTGGGGACAAATATCTCTTTCCCCCTCTCCCTTGTTCCTTTTCCTTCTCCCGCTTTGTCCTCTATCTCCTATCTTTTTCTCCTCCCTGCTCTTTGTCCCTCTGGGGAAAATAAATCTCCTTTGTGCTGAAGACTTGGTCTTGTGTGTCCTGTGCCAGCTTGGGTTCTTTCAGCCTTAATGGAGGAGGTCCGCATCGGGAGTGTACTGTGAAGTTATATCTTTCCCAACAATTTCAACCTATCTTTGTGTTTATATTTTAGATACATTTTTTATATAGTATGCTTTTTCCTTACTTTCTTCCTTTTTTTCTTTCTCTCTTTAGATTCCAACATGAGAGCCTTTATCTTTCAGTTGATTTATTTATGCCATAGACATTAACAATAGTCATTGATGGCTGTATTTAAATTTATAATTTTGCCATTTAATCTGCTTGTTCTTTGTTGTAGTGATTTTGTTCTGGGGAAGAGCAGCCCCAGATGCCCCCTCATTCCCAGTAGGTCTAGGGCAATAATGATGGAATATAGATTTTAATAAGTAATAACTCAGGAATAGTGAAGGGGAGGTGTTAGCCAAGTGGAGGTTTGGGAGGGGCCCAACTAAGAGCTGTTTAAGGCATACTAAAATATAAGGCTGTGAGTGTGTGTGCATGCGTGTGTGTGTGTGTGTGTGTGTGTGTGTGTGTGTGTCTTTCATTTTGGAATTCAGAACACTGGGGTAGGTAGCAAGGAACATACCGCAGCTGCTATTGGGTCGATTTGAGGAGAGGTTAATTGGCTACTGCACCACTTTGTTCCCTATTAATTTTTTTTCCTCTGCATTAAACATGTTTTATAATTTCATTTTATCAGGGCGCTTGATGCTTTCAAATTCTTAACAATGTTATTGAGTTTTGCTCTGGGATGCATTTATGTTGCTAAGAAACATCTCCTCCAGACTGTTTGAACCTTTTCTAAGACGACTAATGTAGAGACCAGAGGAAACCCTCAGTGACTGAAGTCCTGAGCCAATGTGTGGCATAACCTGTTGAGGACTCGGAGACCAATTGGCTTATGGTAAATTCACAAGCCAGGCTCACACCAGACTCCGACAGGTGGCAAAGCTTTCCTTAGGAGTCCATGTATGAGTGTCTATTGATGCGTGAGCATATACAAAGACTGGCAATGGTGGGTGCTTCCTCCTGCTGGGTATTTACCGGGGTGAGAGAATGCTGGCCTAGAGACATCCTACTGAGACGAGCTATTCCCTATCCCTGTGCTTTGCCTAAAAAACACAGAGGAACTTGCTTCACTGTATGTGTGTCTGTTCTTTCTTTATTGCTGACAGGGTTCCTGGATCCAAATCACACAAGTTGAGGCAGACTAGAAAGCATTTCATCTGAGGCTGATTCCCCCAGCCCCACCCCCATGTAAGCAAAAATATTCCTGAATCACAACTTTGCAATGTCAATGGTAGACACACCTGTTAAGGTACCCTTTATTCTTCCACATATGTCCCCCCTTTTCGATACTCTGCATATATTCTAGCTTTCTTGATTTCTATGAAATCCCAGCTGAATTTCCACTCTGCAGTCTAGTAGTTACACTTTTCTGGGAAGCCCTCCTGCTTATTTATGCTACAAACTAAAACTTTCCCCACATAGTAGGATGGAGCAACGATAGAGCTAACATTATTATCTGTCCTTACTTTTTCAGCAGTCATGGTTGATTTTTGAAGTCTAATGTCTTTAAAACCATTATCTCATCCTCTTGTATTGTTTCTTTTTTGGTGTTTGGAAGAGGATACTTTCCCCAACATCAATTACTAGTCCCAGCATTCCCATATGTATGTTCAGAGATAATGATAAAAGTACCAATAGAAGTAAGAAAGCCAGAAAGGAGTTGTTGGGTGGGGTTGGTCTTAAGGGAAGGGAGCTAGCAGAATATGGCCGAGATAGAAACAGAAAGGAAGGATTTTGGACATGAAAAATTTGACCAGGGACAGGAGTTTACAAATTATGGACATTGGGAGATGGGGGTTAACCAAAATGAAGAGTGTGTAAAGAAGTCATGTGGAAAACATATCATTTTGTAAGTCAACTAAAAAGTATAAGAGAGGAAGAGAGGGAGAGGGGAAGGGAGAGAGGGGGAGGAGGAGGGAGGGGGGATGGGAGAGGGGAGGGAGTTAGTGTCATGGGGGTCTAAAAAAAATCAACTCACTGATAACTTTGAGATGCCTGGAGGCTTTCTTTTTGCTCTCTGGCTTTTGACATGCCAGATGATGGTATGCTGCTGGGGGAGAAAGAGCTACTAGTAGTCTTTCCCAGCCATGAGTGCTAAGAATTATGATACCAACCTCCAGGGATGATGCATGTATTGGTACAATAGTGGCATGGTGGTTCTGGGAGTAACCAACTGTTCCCTCCTTGGGTTTGACACTTACTTAGCAAGAGAGAATTCTCCCTGGTACTTTAAACCTAGTCAATACTCCATTGCTGGGGAAGTCTTGGGCTCTGGGCGCAAATGCACTACTGTTGTTTAGCTAAATTGTCAGTGTCAAGTTAGCTATTTATGCTTATATCCATAGAAAAGCACTGTTCCCAGAACATTTGTTTGCCAAGTTTTATGTCCCATTCCTAATTCTATAACATTCTTTTCACATACTAGAGCATTCAATGAATGTTGGTTAAAACAGGAATAAGTTGTCTATAACATTGCTTTAATTATGTCCGAGCAGTAAACTAAGCTACTACTCTCTGTCCTTTTTATTTTTAAAAACTCAATTAAGGAAGACTCAAGCTGCATTCTGTATTTTATCATGCCTGTAGGGAGTCTTGCTGCAGAAATGTAAATGGTTTAACCAAGGCGCCAATGTCCACCTGATGACAGTTTAACTTAATTGTGGTCAAATTACCTTAGAGACGATTAACAGCTTGCTAGGAGCTGAGCATGACAATTCAAACACACCGAAGCCCTTGGGTGCCTGCGACTCCACGTACAGTTCCTGGCGCTGGGGATGGAGACATGCCATCCACTGCAGTAGGAAGCCATCCCCACAGCTATGATTAAGCTGTGCTGCGGGGCAAGCGACGCCCTGCTGAGGAATGCCAAAGTGCTGTCAGAAACATCACTGTTCAGCACTCCTTCTGCACACCTTGTCATTTTCCTTCCCAAACCAGAGTAAGCAAGAGGCAGCATTACTGCTTCAATATGATGGCTGGCAGGATAATGACTGGGGTGTGCAGAGGGGGGCATGACAGGAACAGTGACTGGACAAGAATTTATGTGCTCCCGAGAGCTCGCATCACGGAGGACAGTCAGGGTCAAGTGCAGCACAGATTGTGCAGGAGGCCAAGCTGAGAGCTGACCCTGGGAGGCATGACAGAAAGAGCCGAAGACTGGGACCTAGCCCAGATGGTGACAAGGGCAGAAAGAATAGTTTCTAGGGCTATCTGACCTAGATTAATAGGGCACATCTCGATTCATATCTGCTTTTAAATGAAAATAGAAGTGGGTGGCAGCTTCTGTGGCCTGCGATGGGTCTCACCGGGCACCTCAGTTCAGAGTTATTTCGGCTCATAATAACGCAGTGATTCCAGATGGGAAAGGCTAGACTGTCTTGGTTTGAGATTTGATGTGTGTGTTAAAACAAAGCCAACCCCTAAATACCAGACAGCACTTCATTATTACTGTCACACCTCAGGGGATGAGTCAACAAACATTCTCTAGATCTTCAGTAGGAAAGACATGGTGCTTCAGAACGGCTGGTATTCCCACAGGAAGGGAGAGACAGGTCAGTTTCAAATTTCGGGGCATAATACTGGAGTTGCAGCCTAGGGAGCTTGAGCTAGAAGCCCTGTCCTTACCCCAATGCCTTGTGAATCTCAGGAGTCTGGGAACTGGCCCCTGGAGGGTCACAGCAGAGTGCCGCACCCCTCACCCCTCACATTATCAGGGATTTGCCTGCGTACCTACCAGCCCTAGCAACAATCGGAGGACAGCCACTGTGCACTCCACTGTCTCTGTCACTCTGGTGTACCCAACTGACAAACACGAAGAATAGGGGTGAGAGGAAAATGTGCTTTTGCTTTTAGTGTTTCTTGCATGCTAGAGTTGCTGTGATAAGGGAGACACAAAGGAGACACGCAGGGCATGAAATTCACAGAGGTGCCCAGGCAAGCCCAGGTATCCACTCCCTAAAAATTGTCATTCCGGAAGGTCACCGTTTAGAATTTAGTATACTATCTAATATACAGAGGGTGCTCAGCAATTACTAATTCAATCAACATTAGTTTAAGAAGGGAAATAAAATGATGCGTATTTTTCCTATTCCAATTCTATTTAATGAACCTTCTTCTTCTATAAGTCAGTGATTTTATCTGATATGGCAGGGGGGAAGTTGGTAGAAATAGGAAAATATTAGTGTTTTTTTTTCCTACTGTTTTTCTTTCAATCAATCAGTATAGCTCCTCTTACCTTTGTATATAAAAGATGGGTCTTTCTCACCAGCCCAGCCCAGCCTGGTCTGCAGTGGACCATGTGGGTATCCCATACTTCAGTTTAACCTAATCTTATTCCTTGGAGATGGGGTCAGCTCCTGTAGTTGAGCCACAAGACTGCGGTTTCACTTCAGACGTGAGAAACAAGTCACATGTCTAGAACCTCTGTCCCCACCCCCTCTTTGAATTTCACTAACTTTCTAGATTAGCTGACAGAACTTAAAGGAACACAATACGCGTGCCTGCTTGCTTATTATAAATGATGTTTTAAAGGTTGGAGAGAAGAAGCTAGCGGGAAGAAATACTTAAGGCAAGGTAGGGATGTTGGATGGCCAAGGGAATTCTATGTCTCTCTGTGTGCCCCACCCTGCCCTCTCCTGTTCCCTGGAGGATGAGGAACAGGACTAAAATCCAACCTCCCAAATCATGCCTGTGTATTTCTAGAGAAATGCCTTCTTCCTGAAGGTCCCCAGCCAGCAGTTATCACAGCAGCCCATGAAAGACACTTCTCAATTCAGAGATCTGTAACTAGGAAACAGATGGAATCCAAATCTAAGCTTTTGGTGCTATGACAAGTGTACTGTTTGCAGAGCCTGTTTGGTCACCTTTTACATAACGCTGACTCAGGGTGTAGTGCTTCCTCCAAGCCTCCAAGAGTGTTAAGAGCCTTTACACAGTATCCTAGGCCTTTTTCACAAGCAAAGCCCCTCCCACACATACTTAACCTTCTTGCACAAAATTTCAGCGTCTTAAAAACCCAAGCATTATGATGCTTCTCTCAATGATTATTTCAAGTATAGATAACCATGGGGATGAAAACACTGCACCACAGTGATTATATCATTCCTATTTTATGTGTACGAGTGTTTTGTCTGCATGTTTTTCTGTATTCTACTAGTACACCTGGAGCCTGAGGAGGCCAAAAGAGCATATTGTGTTCCCACGGGACTGGAGTTATAGATGGTTATCAGCTGTCTTGTGGGTGGTATGAATAGAACCTGGGTCCTCTAGAGAGTGACCAGTACTGTTGAACCATCTCTCCAACCCATCATTGACATATAAATATGGAAATAGTTTTAGATATAAAAGAAGGGGTGAATCAGGACAGGGACCCCTGAGGAAAAGAGAAGAAAGGAAGCTTTGAAAGTAAGAAATGGGTCAATAGCCATCAGAAGCCGTGGGGAGGCAGAGGTAGGCAGATCTCTATGAGTTTGAAGCCAGCCTGGTTTTCAAAGTGAGTTCCAGGACAGCCAGAGCTACACAGAGAAACCCTGTCTTGAAACAAAAACAAAAACAAAAACAAAAACAAACAAAATAACTTTTAATCGAGTAACTGAAACATCACCAGGATACAAGTTGAGTTTGTTCCCACGACACTCTATCAATTCTGGGTGTTTGGAGTAGTGACACATGGAGGCCCTTCTGATCTTCTCCTGTATCCCCATCAACTTCTTTCTAATCTACATGGAGTGCCGAGCACAGTGGAAGTGGGACTGACACTGAGAACAGCTTGAGAGGCTCAGTAATGGCCGTGATGATTCAAACCTCCAGCACCTGAACTGGGAGGTCTGTGAGAGACAGCTGTGGAGATCAGGAGAGACAGATGCCGACAAGGCAAACAGTGCTAATATTAGGAAGCTTAGCCCAGACAGCAAAGTATATTGGGAATGGTATCCTTAGCCTAAGTGTCTGAGAGTGGTCTAAAATATCATCTTGAGTGAGGTAACCCAGATAGAAAGGGACAGAATACCCACAATACAACTCATAGACCACACGAAGCTCCAGAAGGAAGACCAAACTGTGGATACTTCAATTCTACTTAGAAGGGGGAACAAAATCATCACGGGAGGTAGAGGAAAGGAGGGACCTGGAAGGGAGAGAGGGGGAAGGGAGGAGGGGCAGGATCAGGTATGGGAAGAGATAAGAGAGAAATTTGGAGGGACAGGAAAATGAATAGAAATATGTAGCAGTAGGAGGTGGGCAACCGGGGTGGGGGGAGTCTCTAGAAAGTCTCAGACACCAGAGAAGGAGAGGTTCCCAGGACCCATTAGGGATGACATTAACTGAAATACCCAACAAAGGGAAAGTAGACTCTGTAGAGATCACTTCCAGTAGGTAGGCATAGCCCCCAGCTGAGGGATGGCGGAACCCACCCATCCCAAAAATGTTAACCCAGAACTGTTCCTGTCTGAAGGAAAGACAGGGACAAAAAATGGACCAGAGACTGAAGGAAAGGCCATCCAGACACCACCCTATCCTACGGATCCATCCCATCTGCAGATACCAAACCCAGACACTATTGCTGATGCCAAGAAGAGCTTTCTAACAGGAACCTGATATTTCTGTCCCCTGAGAGACTCTGCCAGGCCCTGCCTGATATAGATGCAAATACAACCAACCCTAGGACTGAGCCTGGGGACCCCAATGGAAGAGTTAAGGGAAGGACTGAAGGAACTGAAGGAGATTGTAACACTATGGGAAGAACGACAATATCAACTAATTGGACCCCACAGAGCTCCCAGGAACTAAACTACCAAACAGAGTATACATGGATGGGTCCATGGCTCCAGCTACATACATAGCAGAGGATTGCCTTATCTGGCATCAGTGGGAAGGGAGGCCCTTGGTCCTGTGGAGGCTTGATACCCCAGCATAGGGGGATGCTGTAATGGTGAGGGGGGAGTGGGTGGGTAGGTGGAAGATCACTCTCTTAGAAGCAAAGGAGAGGAGAGATGGGATGAGTTGTTTGCAGAGGGGAGACTGGGAAAGGGGACAACATGTGAAGTGTAAATAAATAAAATAACCAATTAAAAAAAAGGGGGTGGGGGGAGACTAATACTGAAGTTAGCAGGCGGTTCAGTCACTGCTGGAGATTCACAGAACTCTGAGGCTCGATGAAGCACTTGACGTATACAACAGCATTGCTCCGGCACAGTGACTTGTGCTCAGGGGAGTTAGAAGGTCTAGGGAAAGGTCTGCCTGTGCTGATCTTAGTCCTGTAGCTACTTAGCCACTCCCAGAGTGCTTAGGAGACAGTCCCCAGCTAGAACGTAGGCACCCCTGG
Organism: Rattus rattus; assembly: GCF_011064425.1. Taxonomy (NCBI): domain Eukaryota; kingdom Metazoa; phylum Chordata; class Mammalia; order Rodentia; family Muridae; genus Rattus; species Rattus rattus. The sequence continues at coordinate 26,189,021 of NC_046161.1, read as the reverse complement.
GGCTACAAACCAGAGTGCCCCAGAGGGGTGGGAAAAGCAGCCCAGCCCATGGAATGCAAAGATCAATGTGGCTGGCAGAGGCTCTGTGACTCAAAGAAAGGAAGCTACTGAACAAGATGGTTTTTACAAATACTGGACGCCTGTCTGGTGCAGGTTTGCTGCCGCATATGTCACAGGGAAGACAAGGGTCCTCAAGCCCAGCTGCCTGCTCCTGGCTGTCTGCAGTTTTGAAGATCCCAGGAAGCAGGCGCTCTAACTCCTTAGGTTTTCATGATATTGGCACTTCCACACTTGACTTCTTTCTTTTTACGATGCTTTATAGGTCCCTTTTTTTTTTTAAAATCCCTTTTTCTATATTTATTTAAATTTAAATGCATTTTTCACTATCAAGCAATGTCCCCCCCCACCCCATTTTGGGACTTATATGGCTACTCTTTTTGTTTTTTATTTCTACTATATTCTTTTTTTTTTTTATTAACTTGAATATTTCTTATGTACATTTCGAGTGTTATTCCCTTTCCGGTTTCCGGGCAAACATCCCTTCCTCCCCCCCTTCCTTATGGGTGTTCCCCTCCCCACCCTCCCCCATTGCCGCCCTCCCCCGACAGTCTAGTTCACTGGGGTTCAGTCTTAGCAGGACCCAGGGCTTCCCTTCCACTGGTGCTCTTACTAGGATATTCATTGCTACCCTGAGGTCAGAGTCCAGGGTCAGTCCATGTATAGTCTTTAGGTAGTGGCTTAGTCCCTGGAAGCTCTGGTTGCTTGGCATTGTCGTACATATGGGGTCTCAAGCCCCTTCAAGCTCTTCCAGTTCTTTCTCTGATTCCTTCAACGGGGGTCCCGTTCTCAGTTCAGTGGTTTGCTGCTGGCATTCGCCTCTGTATTTGCTGTATTCTGGCTGTGTCTCTCAGGATCGATCTACATCCGGCTCCTGTCGGTCTGCACTTCTTTGCTTCATCCATCTTGTCTAATTGGGTGGCTGTATATGTATGGGCCACATGTGGGGCAGGCTCTGAATGGGTGTTCCTTCAGTCTCTGTTTTAATCTTTTGCTTCTTTCTTCCTGCCAAGGGTATTCTTGTTCCCCTTTTAAAGAAGGAGTGAAGCCTTCACATTTTGATCATCCGTCTTGAGTTTCATTTGTTCTAGGCATCTAGGGTAATTCAGGCATTTGGGCTAATAGCCACTTATCAGTGAGTGCATACCATGTATGTCTTTCTGTGATTAGGTTAGCTCACTCAGGATGATAGTTTCCAGTTCCAACCATTTGCCTACGAATTTCACAATGTCATTGTTTTTGATAGCTGAGTAATATTCCATTGTGTAGATGTACCACATTTTCTGTATCCATTCCTCTGTTGAAGGGCATCTGGGTTCTTTCCAGCTTCTGGCTATTATAAATAAGGCTGCGATGAACATAGTGGAGCACGTGTCTTTTTTATATGTTGGGGCATCTTTTGGGTATATGCCCAAGAGAGGTATAGCTGGATCCTCAGGCAGTTCAATGTCCAATTTTCTGAGGAACCTCCAGACTGATTTCCAGAATGGTTGTACCAGTCTGCAACCCCACCAACAATGGAGGAGTGTTCCTCTTTCTCCACATCCTCGCCAGCATCTGCTGTCACCTGAGTTTTTGATCTTAGCCATTCTCACTGGTGTGAGGTGAAATCTCAGGGTTGTTTTGATTTGCATTTCCCTGATGACTAAAGATGTTGAACATTTCTTTAGGTGTTTCTCAGCCATTCGGCATTCCTCAGCTGTGAATTCTTTGTTTAGCTCTGAACCCCATTTTTTAATAGGGTTATTTGTCTCCCCGCGGTCTTTTTTTGAGTTCTTTGTATATTTTGGATATAAGGCCTCTATCTGTTGTAGGATTGGTAAAGATCTTTTCCCAATCTGTTGGTTGCCGTTTTGTCCTAACCACAGTGTCCTTTGCCTTACAGAAGCTTTGTAGTTTTATGAGATCCCATTTGTTCGATTCTTGATCTTAGAGCATAAGCCATTGGTGTTTTGTTCAGGAAATTTTTTCCAGTGCCCATGTGTTCAGATGCTTCCTAGTTTTTCTTCTATTAGTTTGAGTGTGTCTGGTTTGATGTGGAGGTCCTTGATCCACTTGGACTTAAGCTTTTGTACAGGGTGATAAGCATGGATCGATCTGCATTCTTCTACATGTTGACCTCCAGTTGAACCAGCACCATTTGCTGAAAATGCTATCTTTTTCCATTTGATGGTTTTGCTCCTTTGTCAAAAATCAAGTGACCATAGGTGTGTGGGTTCATTTCTGGGTCTTCAATTCTATTCCATTGGTCTATCTGTCTGTCTCTGTACCAATACCATGCAGTTTTTTATCACTATTGCTCTGTAATACTGCTTGAGTTCAGGGATAGTGATTCCCCAGAAGTTTTTTTATTGTTGAGGATAGTTTTAGCTATCCTGGGTTTTTTTGTTATTCAGATGAATTTGCAAATTGTTCTGTCTAACTCTTTGAAGAATTGGATTGGTATTTTGATGGGGATTACATTGAATCTGTAGATCGCTTTTGGTAAAATGGCCATTTTTACTATATTAATCCTGCCAATCCATGAGCATGGGAGATCTTTCCATCTTCTGAGGTCTTCTTCAATTTCTTTCTTCAGAGTCTTGAAGTTCTTATTGTACAATCTTTTACTTGCTTGGTTAAAGTCACACCGAGGTACTTTATATTATTTGGGTCTATTATGAAGGGTGTCGTTTTCTTAATTTCTTTTCGGCTTTTTCTCTTTTTTTGCAGAGGAAGGCTACTGATTTATTTGAGTTAATTTTATACCCAGCCACTTTGCTGAAGTTGTTTATCAGCTTTAGTAGTTCTCTGGTGGAACTTTTGGGATCACTTAAATATACTATCATATCATCTGCAAATAGTGATATTTTGACTTCTTCTTTTCCCATCTGTATCCCCTTGACCTCCTTTTGTTGTCTGATTGCTCTGGCTAGAACTTCAAGAACTATATTGAATAAGTAGAGAGAGAGTGGGCAGCCTTGTCTAGTCCCTGATTTTAGTGGGATGGCTTCAAGTTTCTCTCCATTTAGTTTAATGTTAGCCACTGGTTTGCTGTATATGGCTTTTACTATGTTTATGTATGGGCCTTGAATTCCTATTCTTTCCAGGACTTTTATCATGAAGGGTGTTGAATTTTGTCAAATGCTTTCTCAGCATCTAATGAAATGATCATGTGGTTTTGTTCTTTCAGTTTGTTTATATAATGGATCACGTTGATGGTTTTCCAGATATTAAACCATCCCTGCATGCCTGGGATGAAGCCTACTTGATCATGGTGGATGATTGTTTTGATGTGCTCTTGGATTGGTTTGCCAGAATTTTGTTGAGTATTTTTGCGTCAATGTTCATAAGGGAAATTGGTCTGAAGTTCTCTTTCTTTGTTGGGTCTTTGTGTGGTTTAGGTATAAGAGTAAATGTGGCTTCATAGAAGGAGTTCGGTAGTGCTCTATCTGTTTCAATTTTGTGGAAGAGCTTGGATAATATTGGTATGAGGTCTTCTATGAAGGTCTGATAGAATTCTGCACTAAACCCGTCTGAACCTGGGCTCTTTTTGGTTGGGAGACCTTTAATGACTGCTTCTATTTCCTTAGGAGTTATGGGGTTGTTTAACTGGTTTATCTGTTCCTGATTTAACTTCGGTACCTGGTATCTGTCTAGGAAATTGTCCATTTCCTGCAGATTTTCAAGTTTTGTTGAGTATAGGCTTTTATAGTAAGATCTGATGATTTTTTGAATTTCCTCTGAATCTGTAGTTATGTCTCCCTTTTCATTTCTGATTTTGTTAATTTGGACACACTCTCTGTGTCCTCTTGTTAGTCTGGCTAAGGGTTTATCTATCTTGTTGATTTTCTCAAAGAACCAACTTTTGGTTCTGTTGATTCTTTCTATGGTCCTTTTTGTTTCTACTTGGTTGATTTCAGCTCTGAGTTTGATTATTTCCTGCCTTCTACTCCTCCTGGGTGTATTTGCTTCTTTTTGTTCTAGAGCTTTTAGGTGTGCTGTCAAGATGCTGACATATGCTCTTTCCTGTTTCTTTCTGCAGGCACTCAGCGCTATGAGTTTTCCTCTTAGCACAGCTTTCATCGTGTCCCATAAGTTTGGGTATGTTGTACCTTCATTTTCATTAAATTCTAAAAAGTTTTTAATTTCTTTCTTTATTTCTTCCTTGACCAGGTTATCATTGAGTAGAGCATTGTTCAATTTCCACGTATATGTGGGCATTCTTCCCTTATTGTTATTGAAGACCAGCTTTAGGCCGTGGTGGTCCGATAGCACACATGGGATTATTTCTATCTTTCTGTACCTGTTGAGGCCCGTTTTTTGACCAATTATATGGTCAATTTTGGAGAAAGTACCATGAGGAGCTGAGAAGAAGGTATATCCTTTTGCATTAGGGTAGAACGTTCTATAAATATCCGTTAAGTCCATTTGGCTCATGACTTCTCTTAGTCTGTCTACGTCTCTGTTTAATTTCTGTTTCCATGATCTGTCCATTGATGAGAGTGGGGTGTTGAAGTCTCCTACTATTATTGTGTGAGGTGCAATGTGTGTTTTGAGCTTTAGTAAGGTTTCTTTTACGTATGTAGGTGCCCTTGTATTTGGGGCATAGATATTTAGGATTGAGAGTTCATCTTGGTGGATTTTTCCTTTGATAAATATAAAGTGTCCTTCCTTATCTTTTTTGATGACTTTTAGTTGAAAATTGACTTTATTTGATATTAGAATGGCTACTCCAGCTTGCTTCTTCGACCATTTGCTTGGAAAGTTGTTTTCCAGCCTTTCACTCTGAGGTAGTGTCTGTCTTTGTCTCTGAGGTGTGTTTCCTGTAGGCAGCAGAATGCAGGGTCCTCGTTGCGTATCCAGTTTGTTAATCTATGTCTTTTTATTGGGGAGTTGAGGCCATTGATGTTGAGAGATATTAAGGAATAGTGATTATTGCTTCCTATTATATTCATATTTGGATGTGTTATGTTTGTGTGCTTTTCTTCTCTTTGTTTTGTTGCCAAGACGATTAGTTTCTTGCCTCTCTTCTTGGGTATAGCTTGCCTCCTTATGTTGGGCTTTACCATTTATTATCCTTTGTAAACTGGATTTGTAGAAAGATATTGTGTAAATTTGGTTTGTCATGGAATATCTTGGTTTCTCCATCTATGTTAATTGAGAGTTTTGCAGGATACAGTAACCTGGGCTGGCATTTGTGTTCTCTTAGGGTCTGTATGACATCAGTCCAGGATCTTCTGGCCTTCATAGTTTCTAAGTAAAAGTCTGGTGTGATTCTGATAGGTCTGCCTTTATATGTTACTTGACCTTTTTTTCCCTTACTGCTTTTAATATTCTTTCTTTTTTTCGCATTTTGTTTTTTGACTATTATGTGACGGGAGGTGTTTCTTTTCTGGTCCAATCTATTTGGAGTTCTGTAGGCTTCTTGTATGCCTATGGGTATCTCTTTTTTTAGGTTAGGGAAGTTTTCTTCTATGATTTTGTTGAAGATATGTACTGGTCCTTTGAGCTCGGAGTCTTCACTCTCTTCTATACCTATTATCCTTAGGTTTGATCTTCTCATTGAGTCCTGGATTTCCTGTATGTTTTGGACCAGTAGCTTTTTCCGCTTTACATTATCTTTGAAGTTGAGTCAATGATTTCTATGGAATCTTCTGCTCCTGAGATTCTCTCTTCCATCTCTTGTATTCTGTTGGTAAAGCTTGTATCTACAGCTCCTTGTCTCTTCTTTTGGTTTTCTATATCCAGGGTTGTTTCCATGTGTTCTTTCTTGATTGCTTCTATTTCCATTTTTAATTCCTTCCACTGTTTGATTGTGTTTTCCTGGAATTCTTTCAGGGATTTTTTTGTGTCTCCTCTCTATGGGCTTCTACTTGTTTATTTATGTTTTCCTGGAATTCTTTCAGGCATTTTTGCGATTCCTCTCTGTAGGCTTCTACTTGTTCTCTAAGGGAGTTCATCATGTCTTCCTTGAAGTTCTCCAGCATCATGGTCAAATATGATTTTGAATCTAGATCTTGCTTTTCTGGTGTGTTTGGATATTCCATGTTTGTTTTAATGGGAGAATTGGGCTCCTATGGTGCCATGTAGTCTTGGTTTCTGTTGCTTGGGTTCCTGCGCTTGCCTCTCGCCATCAAATTATCTCTAGTGTTACTTTGTTCTGCTATTTCTGACAGTGGCTGGACTGTCCTATAGGCCTGTGTGTCAGGAGTGCTGTAGACCTGTTTTCCTCTCTTTCAGTCAGTTATGGTGACAGAGTGTTCTGCTTTCGGGCGTGTAGTTTTTCCTTTCTACAGGTCTTCAGCTGTTCCTGTGGACTTGTGCCTTGAGTTCACCAGGCAGGTCACTTGCAGCAGAAAAGTTGGTCTTACCTGTGGTCCCGAGGCTCAAGTTCGCTCTCGGGGTGCTGCCCACGGGCTCTCCGCGGCGGCAGCGACCAGGAAGATCTGCGCCGCCCCTTCCGGGAGCCTCCGTGCACCAGGGTTCCAGATGGATTCTGGTGCTTTCCTCTGGAATCAGTAATGTGTGCAGAGAGCAGTCTCTTCTGGTTTCGCAGGCGTGTCTGCCTCTCTGAAGGTTTAGCTCTCCCTCCCACGGGATTTGGGTGCAGAGAACTGTTTATCCAGTCTGTTTCCTTCAGGTTCCGGCGGTGTCTCAGGCAGGGCTCCTGCCGCTCCTGGGCCCTCCCCCACAGGAACCCAGAGGCCTTGGACAGTTTCCTCTTGGGCCAGGGATGTGGGCAGGGGTGGGCAGTGTTGGTGGTCTCTTCCGCTCTGCAGCCTCAGGAGTGCCCACCTGACCAGGCGGTAAGGTCTGTCTCCCACGGGGTCTGGGAGCAGAGAGCTGCTGCGGGCCAGTATTTCTACTATATTCTTAAGAGTATTTTGACTTTATCTTAATTTTTAAAAAGCTTTTACCCTCCTCATTTTTGAATCTTCTTACATTAATTTTGTTTTGGGGACTTTTTCATTATTGGGGAATCCTTTGTTGTTTTCCTTTTTTAAAACATTTTATTTAGTCTTTTTTTACAGTTCAGATTTTATCCCCCTCTGGTCCACCCTGTGACTGTTCCACATCCTCCCTCTCAATATCCCCAGTCTTCACGAGGATGTTCCCAACCCCCAACCCCAACCCCCACCTCAGCAGACCTCTAAATTCCCTGGGGCCTTCAGTCTCTTGAGGGTTAGGTGTATCTTTTTTGACTGAACCTAGTCCTGGAAGTCCTCTGTTGTATATGTGTTGGGGGCCTCATAACAGCTGGTGTATGGTGCCTGGTTGGTGGTCTGGTGTCTGAGAGATCTCAGGGTCTAGGTTAGTTGAGATTGCTGGATCTCCTATAGGTTTGCCCTCCTCCTCAGCTTCCTCCAGCTTTTCCCTAATTCAACCACAGGGGTCAGCAGCAGTTCGTTGGTTGGGTGCACAGATCTGCATCTGACTCTTTCAGCTGCTTGTTGGGTCTTTGGAGGGCAGTCATGATAGGTCCCTTTCTGTGAGCGCTCCATAGCCTCAGTGATGGTGTCAGGTCTTGGGGCCTCCCCTTGAGCTGGATCCCACTTTGGGCCTGTCGCAGGACCTTCTTTTCCTCAGGCTCTGTATCTTTGAGTATACTGTTCCTTTTCCTTTCATTACATGCTTCTCTAGCTCTCTTCTTATTTCCCCTCTGTTCATTTAATCTTGCTGTTCTCCATCTTCTTCTCACTCACCAATCTTCCTTTACCTCATTCGGTTACCATTTCCAAATTCACCCTAAATAAGTTTAATATTATAATATATGCTATGTTAGTTCTTTTTCTATTTTTGTAAAAATCAATGATACACAAATGCTGTTTAATTGATTGTAAGTGTGCCTCCATATGCTGTACAGTTTGCTGAGGACTGGGGATTGGTCCTCAGTAGTTGACTGATCATGAACATCTTCAAATAGAACTGGAGAACATCCCAAACCAACAGATACACATATTGCAATATAGGAACACAGAAAATGAGAAAACAAGGTCATGTGACTCTGCTGAAGGATTACCTCATCTCAGCTACTCAATTAAACGGTATTTTCTTTGTTTGCTGCTTTGTTGTTATTGGTGTTGTTTCCAGACAGGGTTTCTCTGTGTAGCCTTGCTGTCATGGAACTCATCTGTAGATAGGCTGGCTCCAAACTCACAGAGATCTGTCTGCCTCTACCTCCCCAGTACTTGGATTAATGGCATGTGTCACCAGTGCCTGGCAAATTAAAAGGATTTGTTCTAAGAGCAAAATGTTGCTGAGGATTTCAGAAGTTTACTAGTGAAAAATGATCGATGACCCAAAGGAAGTCACAGATGAAAAGAAATAGTGAAATAAGTCTAACACTCTGGATAGGAAAACTAGCCACAGAGTTGGGGAAAATGTCATCAATGTGAAAGGAGTGTCTCCAACACTGAAGAGAAACTCAAGAATGAAACTGAACAAAGTTTTGAGACAGAAATCACTATGTAACCCTGAGATCCTCAAACTAACAAAGATATGCTGCCTCTAGTTGGTATAATGAAGGCAATCCTGAGGGGAAGTTTCTACAAGAAAAAAACCAAAAGAACAAAAACAAAAACCATAGCAATCTCAAATAAGCAACCTAATAATGCTCTTTAGGCCACTGGATAAACAAGAACAAACTCAATCCCAAATTGGTAGACAAGGAAAAATAAGATCAGAAGGGTAATAATGAAACAGAAATGAAAAAAATATACTAAAGATGAAACAGTTTTTCTTTCAAAAGAAAAACCCATCTAACAAACATTTAGTTAAATTATTCAGAAGAATAGAAGAAAAGCCCCAGATTAGTAAAATTAGTGCTGAACACAGAAACATTGTAGCATATTGCAATGAAATCCAAAAAAGAGGCATACATTGAAATGTATATTTTACTAAACTGTAAAATCTTAGAGCAATGAATGAATTTTTAGAAGTGAATGATTTACCAGAGTTAAACCAATGTGAAAAACATTAAAAATATCTAAAACAATCAATACAATTGAAGCCATAATTTCAAAGTCTCCCAACAAAAATAAATACAGGTCTATATGGAGTCAATGCAAAGTTCTGTCAGCCCTTCAAAGAATAGCTAACATCAATACTTTTCAAATTCTTATATAAAGTAGGGAGGGAAAAGGAAATTTTCTAAACTTTTTAGGCAGAGAATACTATTTTGATTCAAAAATCAGACAAAGACTCACAAAATTACAGACCAACACCAACTTCCCTGATGAACATAGACACAAAAATTTTCAATAAAATATTTGCAAACTAAATTCAAGTACATATCAAAGTAATTGACCATAATCAAATTGACCTCATTCCAGATGTACAAGAAATAATAAGTCTAATTGATCACATAAATGGTCTCAAGAACAGAAGTTACATGGTCATCTCAATAGATCCAGAAAAGCTCATCGACGAAATACAACAACCCTTCATAATAAAAGTCCAGGGAGTCTAGGAGCAGAGGGAACACTGCTTTACTTAATAAAGGCTACATATGACAAACATATTAGTACCATAATGCTAAACAGTGACGAATGTGAAGCATTCCCACTAAGATCAGGAACAAGCACATGGCACTCATTACCCCAGCTCCTATCCAATATAGTGTTTCATGTCTTAGTCCAGGAAATAAGACGAGAGAAGCAAATAGGGGGTAAGCCAGGGAGATCTCCCTTCTTAGAGAAGTATGGGGAATGAGGGCAGGATCTATATGAGGGGGTACTGGGAAGAGAGGGGGCTGATATTGGGATGCGAAGTGAAGAAGTAAGCTAATAAAAATTAGACGCAAATAAAGGGATATAAATAGAAAAGGAAGAGGTGGAAGTGTTCTTATCTGCAGATGAGATGATTCTACACATGAGAGATCCTAAAGTGTGCACCACGAAACTCCTGGAGCTGATAAACACTTCAGCAAAGTGGCAGACTACATAATTAACATTCCAAATATACCAGCTTTCTTCGATACTAATGACAAGAATACTAAGAGAGAAATCTAAGAAACAGTCTCATTCACAATAGTCAAAACAAACAAACCAAAACATTGGTGCGAATCTAACCAAAGAAGCAAAAGACCTCTACAACAAAACTTGGAAACGTTGAGGAAATTGAAGCAGACTGTAGAAGATGAAAAACTGTGCAAGCTGATGGGTTAATAGGATTAATGTTATGAAAATGGTCACCCAGCAACAGCCACTTACAAATTCAATGTGATTCTAATAAAACTTCAGACAGAAATCTTTGTGGTGGTGGTGGTGGTGGTGGTGGTGGTGGTGGTGGTGGTGGTGGTGGTGGTGGTCTGTGTGTGTGTGTGTGTGTGTGTGTGTGTGTGTGTGTGTGTGTGTGTAATTTAAAAAAAACACCTTAAATTTTATAAGGGATCAGAAAAGACCTTGAGCAATAAGAACTCTGCTGCAGATTTCACTGTACTTGATTTCAGGTTATACCACGGAGCCATAATAATAAAAACAGCATGATATTTACACAAAAATAGACACACATATCAGTGGGAAGGAGATATAAAAAGGAACCAGATAGATGTCCTCACAACTATAGCAACATGATTATTGACAAAGAAACATAAAATACCCATCGGAGAGAAAAATAAATAAGCAAAAAAGAGACCTTTTTAACAAGTGCTGCTGGGAAAACTGGATATCTACATAAAGAAAAGGAATGAAAGTTGGTCCTTTCCTCTCCCCATGCACAGAAATAAATTCGATGGCTCTCAGGTCTCAATGCTAGTGTTGAAACTCTGAAACTGTCGGAATATAAAGCAGAGAATATAAAGTACATGTAGACATAGGTAAGGACTTTCCAAGTACGACTCCCGCCACTTAGGAAATAGTCTTCAAGTGGGATCTCATGAAATCAAAAGCTTCTGTACTTCAAAGGAAACTGCAAAGTGAGTGAAGAGGCAGCCTAAGGAATGAGAAAAATCTTCCCTAGTTTTACATCTGACAGGTGGTTCATTTCTAGACTATACAAAGAGTTAATCATATCTAAGCATCAAGAAAACAAACTCCCTGACTTAAAAAAAAAAACCCATGGAATTGAACAGATTTCTCAAAAGAAGAAATACAAATGTCTAATAAGTACTTTAAATATTCAATATCTTTAGCCATCAAGGCAATGGAAATTAAAACTATTTTGAGTTCTCACCTTACTCTAGTCAGAATGGTCATCACCAAGAAAGCAAATGATTACAAATGGTGGTGAGGATGTGTGGAAAAGGTCAACATTTAAATATGAGAATTCCTCTAAGCTCCTCTTGTCTCCGTGTATTTTTTTCTTTAATGACACCAAACATTCCCATGATCATGCACATGAATATATGAATGTATGTGCATGACTGAGTGTGCTTACATGTGTGTGTGTGTGTGTGTGTGTGTGTGTGTTCGACATTATATGTTGAGTCTAGACCCCTGTTCTTAGTACTATAGGGAACTGATACTGTCAGGAAAATATGAACCCTCCCAAAATACAAACAAACGGATATCTTGAGTTAAATAATGATTAATAAGAAATAAACACTTACTCTCATGGAATGATTAATGGAACAAAGAAAAAGTTAAGTGGGCATCAGGAGTGTTTGCAAAGGAATAAAAGAAAAATATTAGAAACATAAAGCAGAACCCCCTTGCTAGGCTTCTGTTTAGCTCTCCTTCCTGGAACTCACACGTTTCTCCCTCAGGACTGCATGTTGGAAGATCATAGGAACTTGGGGATACTTTTATAATTTAGGTAATGCTAAAAATTAGATCCTTGCATAGAGCTCTGTTCATGCCTAGAAATCTCGAAGCTTTTTCTGGCTTTGAGATATAGAGGAAGCAGAAATGAAAGCTAACACTGAGTTGTAATTGCCTGAGTGGTGAATGTGTGTCCCAATTTGCATACAGATCCTGTAGTCATTGCCTCTTTTTTTTTCCCATGCTGTTGCTGATAGAAGGACTCACCCTAGAGCTCTGCACATGGCTAAACACAGAACCAGACACTGTGCAGCCGAGAGTGGTCGTAGATTTTAGCCATCTACCCACAGACTGAGAGAGCAGAACATGGCAGACCACACAGGGTCTTACGCAGATCACAGTGCGGAACAGATTAAGCAGGAGTTGTGGAAGCAGACTTGGTATTTACTGGCTCGTGTGGGAGTTTGTGAATGGCTCCTTTAGCAACAGCTGAGTTATTACCACAGGGCACTGAATCCTACCTCCCTCTGGAAGCAAGCTCTACACATAGGCTCACGAAGAGAATGGTTGTTTGATAGCAGACTTATTTCTGGGAGCATGGGAGGGAGAGGAAAGTGAAGTTGGCCTCTTAGAGGCCCTTTCAGTTTTTCCTGCTTGTCAAGACACAATATTGAACCTTCTATGTTGGCAAAAGCTGGATGGTTTAGTGACTCTTGGCATCTAATGATATCTTTGTCCGACCATTAATTCAACTCTAAGCTAACCAAATTCAGATGGCAGCGACTGGAGATGACAAACACAGACTTTGGGGTGCCAGCTCAGAAACCCCTGCTAAACAATCAAACGGTAACAACAACAGCAGGCAGCAAAAGTCAATGAACTCCTGGGAAGGATCCGATTTTCAGCTTCCACATATTCTATGAGTTTATAAGAAATGCAAAGGTATTAGAAAATATAAGATGTATCTGAATCTTCCCAGGTATCCTTGCCACTTCCCTTTCAAGCATAGGGGAGTGAATCCAGTCCATGCACAAATCTGAATGGTCAGTGGCACCTGGTGGTGACAGTGAGTGGGTGGTGAGGGGAGTAGCGCTGGAGAGAGATGGGCAGGAATAGAGTGTGTTAAAATGCACATAATGTTTTTAAACATAGAAGTTACATTTGTTAAAATTATATATATATGCATACATGTAATTTTAAAATATATATATAATTTTAAAAGAAAATAAACACAAAATATGGGTATTGATAACATAATCACTCACCAGAAGGTAAATACAGAATTTATACCATTGACCAGTAAAAATTATTTGCCTGGTATAAGACAGGAAAAGAAATAAGGAAGAGAATGTGAAACAGGAATAAATCTTAATATAACAGTAATTCTAATAAATGTAAAAGTGTTACATCCACTGATCAACTACATAGTCTTAAACTATTGTATAGAAAATGTGTCCAGCAGCATTTTTCTTATTAAACAAAATTCAAACAAGTAATTCAAATAGCTAGTTATCAGTATAGTGATTGGAAAATATAAGTCTGAAACTATGAAATGGAAGCTTGGCTGTAATAATAAAATGTAAAGTATAATATAGTTAAAAACTTCATGAAAGAGAACATGCAGAATGGAAGAATGGTTATATAGTGGTTACAAACATCTCTAGTGACATAACATCAAAAGGAAAAGGTGGATCACACAATAGAAAGTTTGTACTGTAAAGATGGATTTTCTTCCTCAATAATATACAAATTCTGTGTGTATTTTTTACTTTTATAAATGGATAAAATGATCCTAAAACTTAACCACAGATTGCTAAGGTGGTTTTGAAAGAATAGAAGATTCAATATGTTCTAAATAAGACATTTAGTGATATTAAAAAAACCAAATAATGATAGTATCATACTAATCTAAGACCAAAGCAGTGAGTGACAGGGTAGGATAGAGTTGTAGAAAGTCAGTAGTTACATGATAAGTCAGCACAAGAAAAGGTGTTACAAACCAGCAGGAAGGATGGTCTGGTCAGGGTATAATGCTGTACCGGTTCACCCTGTGACAAAACACCGGATGCTATGACCGAACACCCAACCATAAGCAACCTAAGATATGCAAGTTTTACTCTGACTGACGATGCAAGAGGACAGAGCCCTTTGTGACATGAAAGGCACAGCCATGGTGGGGTGGAGGGTGATCATCTTGCATTCATGGTCAGGAAATATGAATGTGCACCCTTAGCTCACCTTCTTTTTGCTCAGTCTAGGACCCTAACACATGGAATGACATCCACATGGTAACATGGGGGTCTTCCAATTCCAATTGTCTTATTTTAGAGATGTCCTCACAGACATACCCAGTAGCTTATTGTGTAGACTCTAACAAGTTGGCAATCATTAACCAACACAGATAACTTACAGGTCTTGGAGCAATTTAGTTGTCTATCCTACAGGCGTTCCTCTTCCGTGCATATGGAAGTGCTATTATTGGGGTGTCACTGCATTAGGTAGACACTTATTTCTACACCCTCAGTGAAAGCTCTGAGCACAAAAGACAGTTACTTTCTGTCCTGTGTCTCAGGGAATTTCTGTGAAAGGAAACAGATTCGACCAGCAAAGGGTGTTCTTCTTCCCATAACTGCGTTCTTGGCAATGATTCGCGGAGTGAATCCATCTCCTGACTATGAATTGAAAAAATATACGAGAAGAGCCGAAGACTCACAATGATTCACAAACACATGAAACCATGGCAGCCTCCATCAAAAAAGCCTCTTTCCAATTCTACGAGCTTTTTATATGTAGAGCAGAATCAGACATGTTCATGAGGTTCTAATAACATCTGCCCAAACGTTAACATACATGAAAGCTTTGCTACCATCCTGGTGCTATCGGGTGTTTTGGAAACAGTGGTGAGGTGAGGCGGAGTGGAAAGCCCGCGTCATTGGAGCCATTAAAGGGGACATGGGACCCCAGCCCTTCACTGCCTCTCCTTTGCTTCTCAGCGGTGCTATGGATGATTTTGTTCCGCTTATGTTTCCACAAGGATGATGCGTCTTGCCAAAGGCACAAAGGAACCAGAAAACTCGGAAACTGTGAGTCAAAATCAACTCTCTCTATACTAATTTGCTTATTTACATATTAATTTCAGTTATTTACTAATGTGATAGCTGATTAACATAAGGTGGAACAAAATGCATTGTCCCTCTAGTATGTGTTATACAAAGGCAGAAGAGGTAAGAGGAAAAAGACAGAGTCTTATTAAACATGACATCTTACTGGAGGCTGATACAGAATCTCTAAGTGCACCTTTTAAAGAGTCCAGAGTAAATCAGTCTGGAGGTTCCTCAGAAAATTGGACATTGAACTGCCTGAGGATCCAGCTATACTCTCTTGGGCATATACCCAAAAGATGCCCCAACATATAACAAAGACACGTGCTCCACTATGTTCATCGCAGCCTTATTTATAATAGCCAGAAGCTGGAAAGAACCCAGATGCCTTTAAACAGAGGAATGGATACAGAAAATGTGGTACATCTACACAATGGAATATTACTCAGCTATCAAAAACAATGACTTTATGAAATTCATAGGCAAATGGATGGAACTGGAAAATATCATCCTGAGTGAGGTAACTCAATCACAGAAAAACACACATGGTATGCAGTCATTGATAATTGGATATTAGCCCAAATGCTTGAATTACCCTAGATGCACAGAACACATGAAACTCAAGAAGGATGACCAAAATGCGAATGCTTCACTCCTTCTTTAAAAGGGGAACAAGAATACCCTTGGCAGGGAATAGGGAGGCAAAGTTTAGAACAGAGGCAGAAGGAATGCCCATTCAGAGCCTGCCCCACATGTGGCCCATACATATACAGCCACCAAACTAGATAAGATGGATGAAGCAAAGAAGTGCAGGCCGACAGGAACCGGATGTAGATCTCTCCTTAGAGACAGGCAGAATACAGCAAATACATAGGCGAATGCCAGTAGCAAACTGAACTGAGAATGGGACCCCCGTTGAAGGAATCAGAGAAAGGACTGAAAGAGCTTGAAAGGGCTTGAGATCCCATATGAACAACAATGCCAAGCAACCAGAGCTTCCAGGGACTAAGCCACCACCCAAAGACTATACATGGACTGACCCTGAGCTCCAACCGCATAGGTAGCAATGAATAACATAGTAAGAGCACCAGTGGAAGGGGAAGCCCTTGGTCCTGCTAAGACTGAACCCCCAGTGAACCTGATTGTTGGGGGGAGGGCGGTAATGGGGGGTGAGGATGGGAAGGGGAACACCCATATAGAAGGGGAAGGGGAGGGGCTAGGGGGATGTTGGCCGGGAAACCGGGAAAGGGGATAAATATCGAAATGTAAATAAGAAATACCCAAGTTAATAAAGATGGGGGGGGGGAAGACCCAACAGAGGAAAAAAAAAAAGAGTCCAGAGTGATGAAAGGTATTTTCTAACTATGTATCTAAGAAATGAGGGGGTAGGAGAAAGTCTCTAAGGAAGAGGATAGCTTGTGACCTAAGTGTAGCTTATATTTATCATGGGAGGGTTAATATTTTTGCTATGCTCTATTCATATGAAATAATAAAGCTTAGTTGAACCCCCTTTCTCTGCGGAAACACCTTGGTGGCTGGGACCCTGTACACATACCCTGAAAACTGGAGGGCCTTCAAGGCCCTCATCGCTGCTCAGTACAGCGGGTCTCAGGTCCCTGTGCTTTCTGCACCACCCCACTCCCACTTCGGCCAAACCAACAGCACCCCCGAATTTCTCAGAAGATTTCCTGCCGGCAAGGTTCTAGCCTTTGAGGGCGATGACGGATTCTGCGTATTTGAGAGCAATGCCATCGCCTATTGCGTAAGCAATGTGGAGCTGCGGGGAAGTACGCCAGAGGCAGCAGCTCAGGTGGTGCAGTGGGTGAGCTTTGCTGACGGTGACATCGTCCCTCCAGCCAGCACCTGGGTGATCCCCACCTTAGGCATCATGCACCACAACAAGCAGGCCACTGAAAATGCCAAAGAGGAGGTGAAGCGAATCTTGGGGCTGCTGGACACTCACCTGAAGACACGGACTTTTCTGGTTGGTGAGAGAGTGACACTGGCTGACATCACAGTTGTCTGTACCCTGTTGTGGCTCTATAAACAGGTCTTAGAGCCTTCTTTTCGCCAGGCCTTCCCCAATACCAACCGATGGTTCCTTACCTTCATTAACCAGCCCCAGTTCAGGGCCATCTTGGGGGAGGTGAAGCTGTGTAAAAAGATGGCTCGGTTTGATGCTAAGAAGTTCGCAGAGAGCCAGCCAGAAAAGGATACCCCGAGGAAAGAAAAGGACTCACGAGAAGAGAAGCAGAAGCCCCAGACTGAGCGGAAAGAGGAAATAAGGGCAGCTGCCAGAGCTCCTGAGGAAGAGATGGATGAATGTGAGCAGGCATTGGCTGCTGAGCTGAAGGCCAAGGACCCTTTCGCTCACCTGCCCAAGAGTACCTTTGTGTTGGATGAGTTTAAGCGAAAGTACTCCAATGAGGACGCCCTCTCTGTGGCGCTGCCATATTTTTGGGAACACTTTGATAAGGATGGCTGGTCCCTGTGGTGGGCTGAGTACCACTTCCCTGAGGAGCTCACCCAGACCTTCATGAGTTGTAACCGCATCACCGGAATGTTTCAGCGATTGGACAAACTGAGAAAGAATGCCTTTGCTAGTGTTATCCTGTTTGGAACCAACAACAGCAGCTCCATTTCTGGGGTTTAGGTCTTCCGAGGCCAAGATCTTGCCTTTCCGCTGAGTCCAGATTGGCAGGTGGACTATGAGTCATATCCATGGCGGAAACTGGATCCTGGTAGCTAGGAGACCCAGACCCTCGTTCGAGACTTTCCAGCATGTGGGCAAAGTCGTCACTCAAGGCAAGATCTTCAAGTGAACATGTTTTGTCAGTCGCCTAGCTGCCTGCACCTACCCTTCAAGGGAGATGGGGGTCATTAAAGGAAACTGAACATTGAAAAAAAAAAAAAGAAAGCTTAGTTGAAGACATACATGTGTTTAAGCAGAATGGAAAAGAATCTGAATGATGGGATACAGTAGTGAAGTTGCGGGAGGCTTCATGGATGCTTGGCTGAGTGATGTGACCCCTACATTCCAGGGTTTGGAGCTTAGACTGATAACGTGGGCTTACAATATGATTATCTTTCTGGTACAATCGAGAGGATATTAAAGAATCTCTTTCAAGATGCAGGTCATGAACATAGAGGATAAACTTTCTCCCAGGATATTATAAGGTAATATAATATAAGAGAATCTCAACAGCATAGACCAGAGGCAAAGTGAAACTCAATCTTGAATGTCAACTTGATGGGGTTTAGACTTACCATGAAAAACACCTCTGTACATATCCATGAGGGTAGTTCGAGAAAGGCCTTTCTGAAGAGGGATGGCATGTCATTCCACCATTCCATACAAGTGCTGACTGCACTGGACCCAAGATCCTGGCATCTCCACTATTCTTGGATCTCAATTGAAACGTAGTCTTCACCTTCCCTCACAGAATGGTATCCCATAGTCTCTTGTCAGAGAATCTGACCTTGCCCTAAACTGCCTCGGTTCACTGGCTTTTAGAACTCAAGCAATAGAGCTGGAGGGGCAGGGCTACCCAAGCCCCACTGACCCACTATGATTCAATCATGATCCCCAGATGCCAGACACGAAACAATAAGATTTGGTGTTTTACCTGTTGGTAATCGGTCTTTCCCTGGTCCTGTATTTTCTTATTAAGCCTTCATTTCTCCCTTTGGGGATGGGAATGTTTATTCATTGCCTTAATGTATTAGGATCATGTAGCCTTTTATTTTGCAAGAGCTCAGAGTTCAATGATTGTCTTGAAACTCAGAAGAGACTTGAATGTTTGTCTTTCAAACAGGATGGGGCCGTGGAGATGCTTTAATTTGGAGTGAGTTCACTTTGCATTACAAGATAATTATAGCCCGATAGTGGCCAGAGGTGGGATGCTTTAATTTAAAAGTCATGTATTTAGGTGTCAAGGTGACAAGGAGTGGACTTGTGATAATGTGATGGTTGGTTTTAATGTCAATTTGCTACAAATTAGAATCGTCTGGTTAGGAAGCTATAGCTGGAGAGTTATCCTGATATCCTTATATGATGTAGAAAGACACACCCCAGATATGGGTAGGAGACCAGATATAAAAGGGGGTGGCAGAAGAAAGATGGTTCACCTTCTGCTGGCTTGGCTTTCCCTTTTACTTCAGAGCTGATTCATCCTGTTGATACTGCCAAGGACACCTTTGCAGATACCAGAACCAATGTTTCCAGGTTTCCATAGTTAACTAAGGAGCAGCTCTCCAGGAACTTTCTACACTTGGAGCACCGGATTGGAACCACTGAACACTCAGTCTCACGAACTGAACAAAAACTGGGTCGTGGGACGCTCTGACACTCGGACAACCACTGTGAGAATATTCCAGTTGCTAAAACATCCCAGCCTCAAGGGCGGGAGAATTGCTGGATTCTCAACTTCTCAGGGGTGGGACATAGTTGTTACTATTTTAACATAAGCTTATCTAATAAACTCTCTTAATATATATTTATCTTATCTGCTTTGCTCCTCCAGAGAACATTGACTAAAGCAGGGAGTTAATCTTGGTTGTCAACTTTAAAGGATTTAGAGTTACCATGGAAACTCACGTCTGGGTATGTCTGTCAGGGCATTTCTAGAAAAGTTTAACTGAGCAGTGAAGATATATCTGAAATGTGGGTTGCACTGCTCTATAGAGGTCCCAGACTGGATAAAAAGGAGAAAGCAAGCTGAGTATTTTTCTGTGCTTGCCAACTACAGACATTATGTGACCAGCTGCCTCATGCTTCTACCTCTGAGCCTTCCCTGCCAACTGTGAACCAAAATAAACCCTTCATCCCATAAACTGCTTTTTTAAAAAACCAAGTGTACTGTCACAATTAGGAGATCAGTAACCAGTGTTGGTAACATGAAGCAGTATTGTTTGCGGAGCACCAGCATTGTCCATGTTGACAGTCACATAACTAGGGCTTGTCTTTCTCTCCTTCTGCTTTCTCTCCGAGAAAGGGCAGATCTTTTCAATGGCTGGGCTCTGACTGGAAGATTGGGCTAGGAAACTGAGTGCCAGCAATAAAGAGAAAAAGGAGCTGTCTTAGCATGAACCATAAATACATGGGAACTGTAAGAACTTTCTTGAATGAGCCAGAGATTTTAATGAGTGTAGGAGATTATAGAAATCATCGAGCTTGGCTGGAATTGAAATAGGACTACAATGAGATGTGCCCCAGGCAGATGGAGTTGTCAAAGGGAAGGACAAATTCAAGTTGTATCAAACTGAGTAAGGGACTGGCTTCTCCAAGCAATCGCTTCCTGACTGGACATTAGAAATACAGAAATTCATGAACTTGATGAAAATAACTATCCGGTGGAATTGCTTTCTAGTGCCTCTGAACCCAGAGGTCATCTACCAAAGATCATCTAAGCCACACAGCCCTTTCTTTTCTTACTCTTACCTTTAATACAGTTCTTCATATTATGGTGACCCTCGACCATAAAGTTATTTTTGTTGCTTCTTTACAAGCGTAATTTTCCTACTGTTATGAATCATAATGTAAATATTTCTGGAGATAGACGTTTGCCGAAGGGGGCGTGACCCACACATTGTAAATCACTGCTCTAGAGTGATCTGTCCAATAGAACTGTTTGCAGTAGTAGCCATGTTCTGAGTCTGCGATGCCAACAGTTTCAAGTAGTTAGGGTAGTTAGCTAACTGAATTTTACATGTTACGTAACTTATTTGAATGTAAAAAGCTTCCTGTGTCTAGTGCCTACTGCAGTGAGCAGAACAGCTCTTGAGTTTTGGTAAAACTGCACAATCAACTTTTATGTTGATCCTTCTTAGCTCCTTAAGACTCAAAAAGTGAACTACAGGATGGTTCCATGAGTGCTTGAAGAATCAAGTGCTTTCTTTCCTTTTAGAGCAAAGAGCTTGACGGACAGAATTTCCTAGTGCTTATGTTCTTTGGGACGTTAATATTGCTGCTGATCATCCTGAATGACTTGACCTTTCCTAGACCGAGAAGTATACACTAAAACATTTCCTCATTATCTTCTGTCAGGATTTCAGATCCTATAGTCCCATCACAGGGTGCTTGCTGCTTTCCTCTCAACCGCTGCTTATTTGGAAAGGAGGAGGAATGGGGAAAAAAGTATCTCATATACACTTCACACACAATATGTGAAATACTAACCCAAAAAGTGTCTCCCTAGCCACCCCATGACTGTGGAATTTTGAGGACTTCTTAGCTTTGGTGATGAATAAAATTCCGTAGGTGTCCTGAGCATGTTGAATTTTCTCATACATTATCCAGAGCAGGCTCAAGTTGTGTCAAGCATAAGTATCTGAAGTAGTTGGTCAGTGCCTTGTTGGTGTCTGGACTGCATTTTTGAGTCTCTTGTCCTTTCTTGCATCTTGTCATTTTATGGTTAGATGACAGCGAGGGAAGTTCTAGGCACCAGGTCTGTATTTAAGTTAAGAGGGAAGTTATAAGAAAGAGTAGAAAGACTGTGAAATACAACCATTGCCTTTTTAAACAATGTATAATCTCTTCTGGAACTGCTGTACATCTGTCATTTGCCATGAATGCATCTGTTAAATAGATACCCTTGAGCATCCAAGGAGGAGGGGAAGCAGGCGTTTAGCCTGACAATGGCCACTTCAGACAAAGACAAAATAAAACAAAACAAAAAGCAAAGAACAAAAAAACCAAGCTTACTGAACCAAGAGGAAGAGGGAAATGGATATTGGATAAGTGACTAACAGTACTTAACACTGTGGGGATCTGACTTAGCTTTCTCTGTATCGTGAGCCAGTTTTCCCTGAAGTGAAAAAGCAATTACTGATTTTTTTTTTTGTAACCAGTGGCCTCTAAATCACAGATCTTCCAGCATGTGGAATTGGGATGAATAAACGCTCATGACAGACCCAGCTCTTCTCAGAATCAGCTTTTTGTTTCAATGAATAATGTTAATGGGCTGAGTTCATTTCAGAACTGGTATTCTCTCTACTCTAATAGGGAGTAGTTTCTCAGGAGACTCCCCAGCTACTCATGCAAATTCATTTCTGTCAAACCCTACTGTCAGTCTGACAGACTCACTTCAACATGGCTGGGTCTCTGCATAAATTTTTCAGGTGATGAATAAGACATAAATGTAGAAAAGTGCTGAAAGATCCAAGAAATCAAACAAACAAAACTGGGTCTTTCATGTATTCGTGATAGAGAGATTGGAAGGGGCTCTGTCGTATAGTAAACATTGGAAAGATTAGAGTACACGAAATAAGAAGCGGGAGATGCTTGCTCCACACTCCAAGCATGCCTGGTCTGTGAACATCACTAATCATCGTAGAGGCAACTTAGATGGCTCCAGATACCTTTTATTTGTTTAGTGTGTAATTATTCATTTCAGTGTGTTCAGTGCATTGCTTTAATAATCATCTTCTGTAAATATAACAGCTAGGAAGAAAAATCTAGGTCTATGAATCAGAGAGGCTCTCCATCAACCTTCTGTTTGAGCTTGTTTCCTGTGGTAGTGACAAACTAGTCTGGTAAAAGCAGTTTAAGGGAGTAGAGGTTTATTTGGCTCAGAATTCCAGGTTACGTAGTCCATCCTTGCCAAGAAGTAAGGGCAGCAGGAAGTTGAAGTGGCTAGTAACTTGACACGTACAGTCAAAAGCAGTCAGCAAGGAGCTAATGCAGAGATGCTCTACTCAAGTGTTCCAGTCTGATACAATCCGAGATCTCTGTGCAAAGAGAGATGCCTCTCATTCTAGGTGGGTCTTCCCACCTTAGTGGGCATAACCTAGATAATTCCCACACAGACATGCCTAAAGATCAGCCTATCCTAGACAATCTTTCATTGAGATCCCCTTCCCAGGTGATTGGAGGCTGTGTGAATTTGACCAGTAAAGACTCTCACCTCCACCCCTAAAATGTGTGGGCACTCAGTGTCCTCTGGCATAAATACACTTCATGCAAGCTCCCCGTTCTTTTCTCTATGTCCACAGCTTTAAGTGGAACTTCATTTTCTCTGTGTTATGCAACTAGCTGAACTGGCTGTGTCTATTAAAGAAGCCATTGGAGATTCTGGATCCTCGAGCTAATTATTTTTGATAGACTGCTTTGAGAAAATGATTGGCTTTTGTGTGTGTAATGGGATGAAGGGTTAAGTGGATGGGGAGAAAGAGTCAGATGTTATTTTAGGAGTCTAGATGAGAGGTCACGGCCACTTGTCTTAATTGGGGGCTGATGAAGAAAAACAGCTGTGGATCACTCAAGATATATTTTGGAAGTAAAATACAATTTATTGATGTTGGGTTCAGGTAAGCATATAGAACGAATAACCATAATTTTCAGTTGTTAAAAAACGTCTGACAGAGCACTGGTAACCCTTGTTATCTAAATGTGGACAGGGAGGTTGCAGAAGTTATAAGACAGACACAGCATTTTACAGTGGTTGATTATTGAGACCTCACAGTTTTTGATATCAGTCAGACTGTTTTATTGGTTTTCCTTTTTCGCATGTGCAAGAACTGAACTGGAAGCCCTCATAGTCTGAAGGCATGATGTGAGAGAAGGAGTTAACGAGGAAAATGCATCTAAAGATAGGCGAGAGCTTAGTAAACAGCAGAAAACAGTAAGTAGACACAGTAGGACTGCTGGAACCTAACTGACTATGGAGGACGGACAAAGGGCTTTGAGCCATGTGACTATGAGTGATTAAGTATATTGTTATGCCAGAAAGTGCTTGTGAACCCCAAAAGACCACCAAGGAGCTGACTCTGATGCAATTACACTAGGATCTTTATTTACAAGCCGGCGCTTGGGCCATACCGCTGTCTCTGATGCAGTAGAACAGAGGGTGTAACCCAAAGCTCAATTTTAAGCAAGTATTTATAGAGGCAAGAAGTGGGGGGTATCTAGCCTGGTATACATTTGACTGAGGGGCCATTATGGTCTTTAATATAATTGGCTTGTACTGGGAGCCAAACCATAAACTTAACTTCTGCTTTTCTTCTGATCGGTGGTTGTTAGGATGTGAAGTACCAGGGGCAGGTTTGGAATCTGGAGGCGAAGATTTGTTGGGGAGTAACCTGGAAACTGGTGCTAGGTGCTAGCTTGTTAGTTAACTTGAGTTCAACCTTAGGTCAGGGTTTCTAAGATGGGCACTGTGAGCTTAACATGGAGCTGCTCTGGCCTCTCAATGTATCAACTGATGTGCTTTAAGAAATGTCTGGCAAAGCCTGGTTTTTGTTTTTTTCTTTTTGTTTGTTTTTTTTTTTTTTTGGTGGGGGGAGAATTAATGGTTTTGGGAATACACTTGTTTTTGTGTGCTTTCAGGCAGAGGTTGAATTCATTAGGATGCCAACTTTGACATAGTTCAACAGATTTGTTACCTTGAGCACATACAGAAAACCAAATTTTGAAAAAACCTTATTTGGAAAGAAAGAGGGCATGATTCAGGGGCACCATGGAAATAGATGTGATCTGTATTATATTGGATTTTGTGGAAAACAAGGTTAGGCAAGTCTATGATATACGGGTTACCAATGGCCTTGGAAATTACATGAACAGGAATTTACACTAGGCATGTTTTTTTGTAAACTACATTTACCTACTAAAAGAAATTTTAGAAAATGTGGTTGTTAAAGTGCTGAAAATATGCAGTCTCATCTATTGGAAAAGACTTTTAGTATTTTAGTACATGTCCTAGCCTTGCACACAGATTTGAGCATCTATGTATGTCTAAATTTTGCAATAATATAATTAATGATTGTAAGTGTATTAGAGAAACATTTTATAACTTGAAGTAGTTCTGGGAGAACTTTTATTGGAAGTATTGTCTACAAAATAAATTTGTAATAAGTTTGGGGTTATTGTTTGTGCTCCCAAATTGCATGTAAGGCTTGGACTCCATATTCTTTCCAGAAACTAGCTGGATTTCTTACTTCATTGTCTTCTCGGGACTACGATTTCATTTTTAAATATGAAAGATGATGTCTATTCACTAATGTATATATTTGATTTCCAGTAGACTCTCAATAATGTTCACGTTGGTCCTTCTCTTACAGCTTAGTTCTCTGTGTTTCTTTCTCTGATCTGCCTTCATCATATGAAAGGCTTTGGACCGTATGTAGAGAGACAGCCAAGTGTATTGACTTCATGTCCATACGGACTTCTATCCAAGTGCCTGTGACATGTGCAGTGCACTATTCATTTTCCATTACTCCTCCTCAATTTCTTCCATGATTTGTAGTATTCTGAGGATGTGTGGTTGTCTCCTCTGCCCTGTCGTCCTAAGAGGCTAAGAGGCATTCTCTCGGTTGATGGCTTTCTCTATTTTCATAGTTCTTTATACATCATGAGTCGAAACTCTCATGGGTTCCGGAAGGGCAATGTGCAGATTATGTATTTATCGTGCTCTAATTGTAGGTCTCAATGTACGCACCAGCCAAGCAGCAACACATCTAAGTCTTAAAAATAATACTTTGCATAATTAGCTGACAGGAAGGCCTGAGCTATTATTTAAGTTCATACATAACATTAGATCGTCAAATGTTAATTTATGCTCTGCTCTTTCCAGAATGATTGAGCTGTTTGGTAGTTTTATTTATGACTCATGCTTACATTCATTTTGCAGGGCTGATAATGTTGAGATAATGTGAATTTATAGTTAGCTCTGACAAGAGGCCATAAAACAAATGGCTGGATGTTTTCTCTGTTGCCACAGGCTCAATTTGTAACATAAAGTACTTAATAATTGTTATTAATGAACACGCTGTGGTTGGTATATAGACACAGCTGGAAATCACATCTGTTATGAGGCAAGCCCCGGTTGAGTAAAGTGCAAATACTACAGGGAAGTAGCAGCTACAAAAGGAAATGACATCACAGAGCCACAGGAAGTGCCCAGAGATGTTAGTTGCACTTGGTAGAAGATACTTAGGACAAAGAGCTTCAACCATTTGATTCTTTTTATTTTAGCCCACATAACTCATGTTTTTTTTATTATGATCCAGAGTCCCAGTGTCAAATCATTGATTAAATACTAATAACATTTACAGCTAATATTTTAGATAGAAGGAAATAAAAACATACTAAGTTCAGATAGCCAGTTTATGTTCTGAACTTAGTTCTCTCGATATGCTCTCGTCCCCTGAAGTTGTTAGCTTTTCCTTTGTTCTTTCAAATGTGTTTTTTTTCTACCTGTGTACTTGTCCCTTACCTCTGTCTGAGGCATTTTCCTCAAGGTCTTTTAAAAAAAAGGAATGAGCAGTTCCATTAGTTATTTACATGTTCCTTTTGTCCCCATTCCCACTTTAATTATTCCATTTAACTCTCCGCAGCTCCCCTATTATATTTGTAGTGCCATTTGTTGACATGTGCTCCCTTGAAATATATTTTACTCTGTACTCGTATTTATGGAAACAGTTGTGGCTTATTTGTCTGAGTTTGGGTTCCTATTGCTGCAACAAAACAACATGATCAAAAGAACTAGTTGGGGAGGAAAGGGTTATTTGGCTTACACTTCCACTAATATTGAAGGAGGGCAAGGCAGGAACTCAAACAGGGCAGGAACCTGGAGGCAGGAGCTGATGCAGAGGCCATGGAGGAATGCTGCTTACTGGCTTGCTCCACATGGCTTGCTCAGCCTGCTTTTTTCTTTTTCTTTTTTTTTTTTTTTTATAGAATCTAGGACCACCAGCCTAGAAATGACTCCTCCCAGAATGGATGGGGGCCTCCTCGATCAATCACTAATTAAGAATCTCTACAGGAGGCCCACAGCCTGATCTTACGTTGTCATTTTTTTTCTGTTGAGGCTCCGTCCTCTCAAATGACTATAGTTTGTGTCAAGTTGACACAAATCTAGCCAGCACAGTTATACATCTTATTTATTTCATCTAGTTGAGAACCAGCCTTGGTGTTCTGGGAACTCCTAGTTCATTACTTCTGGTTTGCTTGTTTGGAGAGAGGGTTTCACCATGCATCCCTGCTAGCCTGAAGCTCATAGAGATCTACCGGTCTCTACCTCCTGAGTGCTGGGAGTAAAGCTGTGGATAATGTGCTACCACCACATTTAGTTCATCCTTCCTTAGGGCTTCCACAAACTTTACGGGTCCCTACCATTTTCCCAGTCAGTGTTGGACACTCCAATTGCTCTGAACCATTCACCGTAAATGAGACTATGAAGGATAGTCTCATGTAGGACACTTCTAGACTTATGGGAGAAATTCTTTATGCTTACCTACTGGGTCATAAAGCACATGCAGCCCTGGCTTGAGTGGGTGCCCACCGATAGCTCCCAGAACTGAGTACACTCCTGGCATGTGTGACTTTTATTCCCACGTGTTTCCCCCACAATTGGAAATACTGAGTTCTGTCTTTTAACTGCATTTGCAAGGAGAAGATAATATTATTATTTTCATTTGCTTCTGTGGTGTGTAATCACAGAATGTCTCTTAATTCTTGTTTGCTCCTGGGGCTTGTTCTATTTTAATTGCTTATTTATACTTTGCCCAGATTATTTCCCTCTTGGGATATCTGTCTCTTGTTGACTTAAAAGAGTTCCATGTGCACTTGTAAATCATTTTAGATATCACAAATATTTTCTTACAACCTGCCAGTGCTGTTAACTTTAATGTATTATCCATTAATCAGGCACAGTTATTTTTGATGGTATCATATTTAACACATTATAATTTAAGATTGATTCCTCTAAAGCATTTAAAAGGATGTTTCCAGATCACAGTTACATATTCTGATAGTTTTCCCTTTTTTTCTGTTTTATCTTTCATTAAGTAAAAGTTCTGGATTCTTTCTTTGTATGTGATGCTGACCGGAGAGTCACATTTATTTTCTTTCCCATAAAACATACTCGATTCCTTCTACTTTGGTTTTGGGTACTATGCTTCTATAATTATCGTGAGTCAAATTCCCATTTCAGGCCAAAGCCTCACAATGGCCTAGAAGACCACTTCTCCTCATGTTTTTACCCTTAGTATTTCACTGACATCCTCTATGATCCCAAGACATGACCACCGTGCTCCTGCAAGTCTTTTGTATCTCCTTTTTTTGTAAATAAACTTCAAGTGCCTGGATACCCTGGATACCCATGTAGTTCCCTCTCAGACCTCTTTTCTGTACAATTTTTCTCTGAGGCCTGTTTTTCCGCCTTCCACTTCTGATTCTCCCTATCTTGATCTCTCCTTAATTTACTGCTTAGGCTTATCTCCTTCTAATGGTGTTGTGATTTACTTATTTCATTAACTCAGTATGTGGTTTTCCTCAGTGGGAAAAATGGGGAAAGTACCTGGCTGTTTTGTTTGTTATGCATTTACTCGAAAGTGCCCAGAAAAGTCAGACCGAAGATATATTTTTGAGGTGATGGAGTGATGGCTGTTCTTCCATAGGTTCTGAGTTCAATTCCCACCAACCACATGGTGGTTTGTAACCATCTATAATGAGATCTGGTGCCCTCTTGTGGCATGCGGGCCCTGAATATATTTTCAATGATTGACTAGGGTCACACTGAATAATTTACTCCTTTTGATGGTTAGTTTAGAAACCACAAGCTGGGCTTTGTAAGTCTGATCTGCAACCTTTGAGTGTGAGCTGTACTCCTTCTCAGAAGTAAGCTGACTGGGTTCATTAAACCCACATGAAGATAGCTTTTGAATGTATATTCCAAAGCTGATCACAGCCCTAAACTGCAGGCTATCTCCATGTCTCCTAGTCCTGTGTTGTACAAGTGAGCTCCGGGTCAAGTGTCGGTGTGAGGTGCTTTCCTGGAAAGACTGGGAGAGCCGTACAGGGAACATCACTGGGACAGGTGAGAGCTCAGGCCCCTGACAGAAGCTTGCTTCTATATCTTTAAAAGATCTTAAAAATGCTGATTAGATGAATAATAAATGAGTATTGTAATAAATTCCATTAGTTTATTAAATATTCAGAAGGAAGGAAAGGTCACACTGAAACATGTACTGTTAACATTTTGGTTGCTGTCTCTGCACGCATTCCCTTTCCCCTTATGTGCTGCTACATATTATTTTAAAGAAATGATCATGTTCATGTTTTTATTGTAGAGACGTTTTAGGGCCTTTTCTCCCTGCATTCTCTCTTCAGCCCTCTTCATGGTCCCTGCAAATATCAGCGTGAAGTATCCCATTCGTGTGTAACCTTCTCCATAAGCAAACAGAACAATTGCCAAGTTTTAGTGATGTGTGTGTGTGTGTGTGTGTGTGTGTGTGTGTGTGTGTCTGTGCTCATGTGTGTTTGTCTGTGTCTGTGTGTCTGGGTGTGTCTGTATTTACCCTTCTTGTATTTCTTTAGCCATTTTGGTTGTATTCAGTGAGTTCATGTTTGTCTGGCACTGGAAAGTAAATGTAAGGCCTTTGGCGTGAAAACCAAGCTCTTCACCATTGAGCTCTGCATGCATAAGTTATAAGTTAATTCTTTCTAAATTATGTATGGGATGTTTGGGCAATTATTTTTCAAGTAAGCCTTTATTCATTTATTGCTTTTCCTTTTGGTCTGTCTCATTTATTCAAATATTAAATTCCTAAATATTTTCCCACAGGTAATTTGGGAATTTCTTCTCAGTTTTTCTTGTTCCTTAGATTAACTGTGTTTATTCTTTCTGTTGTTAAACTAATTGATCTTTTCTTCTTGTTTTGATATTAAGAACACAGAGTCTCCTTATTTCTCCAGAAATCATACACCTTAAATCTAGATTTTCCATTTTGTGTCGTTCATATTATCTATTTCTATAATGAAATTTCTTATCTATTTATGATGCTCATTTTTTTCCTACATTTTAATAAAGCATGTTACCCACTTGTAGTATGCAGTCATCTTGGTTCCATTTCCGTTTGCTTTTTTTTTTTTTATAACATTGGGTCTCATTTATTGTCTTTTCCCATGTTTAATGAATTTTTTAGAATTTGAATACTGTGCATGCTACATTATAACTACTTTATATTATTTTATATTTCTCCTCAGAGTAATTATTTTTGTTTAGTTGGAAGGTATTTTGTATCTGTTCCTTGTGCTGGAGTACACTTTATTCTGAGAGTTACCATTTACTTCCATATATAGTAATCCTTTTTTTTTTCTTTTTTTCGGAGCTGGGGACCGAACCCAGGGCCTTGCGCTTACTAGGCAAGCGCTCTACCACTGAGCTAAATCCCCAACCCCCCATATATAGCAATCCTAGGTGTTCCTAAATTCTTCTAATATAGTGTGGTCCAAACTTTTAATTTAATTTTTATTAAATGTAAAATTATTTAATCTGATGTCCCTTATAAGGGCAACCATGAAATCTTTGGGTTTTGATTTTAGCTGTTACTTCCAAAGGACATTTTTAAATTGAGAATTACATATAGGTATATACCATGTTTTGATCAAATCCATCCTTCATTCCATGCTTTCTAACTCCTTTCCTACTCCCTCCCCACTTCCACTTCAACTTCTAGTGTTCTCTCTCTCCCTCCCCTGCCCTCTCCTTTGTGAAACCCACCAGTCTACTGAGGGCTGTATGTGCATGGAAATAGGACCATCTACTGGAATACGGGTAACTTGTCAGGGCCCACATCTCTGAAGAAAACTTATGTTTCCTCATCCAGTAACCACCAATTGCAAATAGCTTCTTAGCTAGTGGTAAGACTTCATGAACCTCCACATCCACACTGAGGTTTTTATGGGCTTGACTGTGTTTTGTGCAAGCAGTCATACTTGATAGTCATACTATGATTCTCTGCTTAGGTTCTAGATAGTGTATACATGTGACCTCAGTGTGTGTATGAGAAAGGTAGCGTCATAATGGCAAATTTATATGTTAACTTGGCTGGCTCTACTATCTAATTATTCCATCAAATAACTTAGTAGGGTTTGCTGTGGAGGTAGTATTGTACATGTGGTTAGTGTCTACGGTCAATTTTACTTAATCTCATCTGTGAGAATATTTGCTGTACTACTGGTAAGCCTCATATGATTGGATGAGCAATCTTTAGAACACAGGTTTGCACTAACAGGAATTTCTGTCTTAAGACAAACAGCTCCTGACTGGGGGTTTTCAGGCCTGCAAAATCCTACAGTCATGTAGACCAGCTCTTTAAAATGTGGTGTGTCTATTTGGTTACATTCATGAAATTATTTTTTATATGATTTAGATATAATAGTATGAATATACATGTGTGTGTGTGTGTGTGTGTGTGTGTGTGTGTGTGTGTATGTTGGTTCTGTCTTCCTTAAGAACCTTGATAGATATACCATGTAACTTGTTTCTCTTAGTATTTCTCCATTATTTCAAAAACTTAATCTTAATTTGTGTGTGCTTCTGTATATCTTTATGCCATCAATTATATATATATACATATATATATATAATTTCTACACTATATAGTTGTAACTACATGGTACTTTGTGCAGCTAACATTGTGTTTTAAGTTTAAATTACTGTACTTATTATGAGATCTATAAAACAAAATTACCTCTAACCTGTAATCTCCACTTGCCCAAGGACAGGTAACTATCTAGAATGCTGGAGCCTACTGTTCATATAAGATAATAACCCATGGATTTTTACTTCTGTAAGCACACTTGGTTGCCCCAACTACACAGGATGTGCTTGACTACCCATAGACAGGAAATATGTAGGCAGGAAGTATATTAGAATGTTTGCTTGCTTCTGATTGGACAAATGCGGTTAGTATGGAGCCTATGGGTCTTTTCTTTATAAGCCTCTGACTAATGTAATTTAGTGCTATTTTCTGGAAATCCCAGGTGGGGTGTGGACCTGGCCAGCATCCATCACCCTGGCCAACATTCAATAAAGCTTGCTTCAAATTTGGTTCAAAAATTAACATTTTCTGGAGACCCAGTTAAATCAGACTATTCACCAAATTCTAAAGCTGGACCTTTATTTTATGCTGTGACTCTAAGGCTAAAGAGCCACCTCAGGAGGTGCTCGCCTTGAGAAGCTCCAAGGTTCTAAGGCGGACTTTTGGTTTTGTGGATTGTCAGAGTGAACTGCCATGCGTTAAAAAGCAGCAAACATTCAGTAAGTCAAAGCAATTTTCTGTGATATCTGTGTTTGTTGTGATCCTGATCTTGGATGCAGAGGGGTTCAAGGGGACCCAATAGTCGTCCATCCAGGGCAAAAAATAAGGCATTGCATGGCTCACCTCTGGTTCTTGGTCTGGTTCTGTGTCTTATCTGTCTTGTAGAAGTTTTGTTGTAAACACGGAAACCATGATAGAAATGAATGGATCAGGGTTAATTGAATGATGATGATGACACATTTTGTTTCTGACTAGTTTCCTTTGCCTACATAAACCTTATATGTTTATTGTTTGTTTGGTTTTTGCTTTTTTTTTTTTTTTGGTTTGCTTTTTTTTTTTTTTTCTGTCTCTGCCACCACTAACACTATTTGTCATGGCTGCTTTGATGGCTGTAGCTCAGAATTTCTCATCTTTGAGCTTTCTGACCACTAGATTCAGTTTACCATGGATTAAAAAGCCTTTTGGGTGTAGATAATATTAAAGTTGTCTTGTGCTGTTTTACTTTATTGAAAAAGGCTCTGGAGTTGGGTTATGGCTCTCCCTCCTCTAGACCCAACCATGCCTGTTTAACCTCCAAATGTTTTGTGTCAGGCGGGCCACCTGACTTTCTGACAGGGAAAAGAGAAAGCAGAACAGATTTTTTTTAAAAAAAAGAACCATTGGTTTAATTTGACTGACTAAAACTTTTGCTAAGATGTAGACCTTATCTCAAAATTCGTAAGGCTATTATGCAAACTTTCTGTACCTCAAGATTTGTAAGTTTATTGGATATGGTTAAAATTTGTAAAAACTTAAAGCTTGTAATACAGGGAGTTGATAATTAAAATTTTATGTATAGGTAATCTTAAAGGAAGCATGTGGCATGATGCCATCTTGGGATATAAACAACATGACAACATGTGGCTTCCATTTTAGCTGCTGTTCCCCATTTGGATAAGGGCAGCCACGGGGCTAGCAGCCATCTTGGCTAGGGTGGGAGAGGATGGTACAATGCGACTTGACCACCGTCTTGATTCCAGGTGATCACCTGATATACATCAATGGAGGAGGCACCAATACAGCTCCAGGATATTTTGGATTAGGATGATTTTTATTCGATAATTTTTGTCCTGAAAACAAAGTCATAAAAACAAGGTTCATTAAAAGAGGGGATTGAAGGCAATGCCTGTTTAAGAAGGTCTTAAAGCTATGCCTTCACGTGTTCATATACAAGAACGCGCCTTGTGCTGGCAGCTGAACTTCGTAGCCTAAGAGTCACCCAGGCGGTATTGGTTTTAAAGATACGAAGGAGTCATGGAGAACAGCTGAGGCTTCGCGCCGCATGGCAGGGCCAGAGTTCCTATAGAGAGTCCAGGAGAGGGACTCCAGGAGTTTCAGAGATACCGTGCCTGTGATGGCTACCATGAACAGCACCACAATGAAATGGAACCAGCTGGGACCTAGAAGACAAGCTGTATGTGTCCTGAGGGCAGAGCCAGAGCGTTGACCTGAACTCCTGAAGAAACTCAGAGGATTATGTGTGAACCCCAGATATTGAGCACTGAATTGTTTACACTGGTGGAGTTGGGTTTTGCCTTGTCCAGAAGAAAGGGCTGTAAATAAAAAATGCCTAATTTATTTTTTGATAT
This sequence comes from Rattus rattus, assembly GCF_011064425.1. Taxonomy (NCBI): domain Eukaryota; kingdom Metazoa; phylum Chordata; class Mammalia; order Rodentia; family Muridae; genus Rattus; species Rattus rattus. Next base: position 26,155,511 of record NC_046161.1, on the reverse strand, counting down.
TGTAGGAGCCCACAGTTGAGAGAAAAAATTGACTTAAAGATATTTTAAAACTGGGCATTTTCTTTAAATTTGTAAGGGGTTCTGTTGTTGTGAAGAGACACATTGGCCACAAGAACTCTTATAAAGAATGTAACTGGGGGTGGCTTAGAGTTCAGATGTTTATTCTATTACCATCATGTCAAGAAACATGGGGCATGCAGACAGGCATGGTGCTGGAAAAGTAACTGAGAATTGTAATTGTGAATTGTCAGGAAACAGGAATAGACTGTGTCACTGGGCATGCTTGGAGCGTCTGAGACCTCAAACCCTGCCCTCAGTGGCACACCTACTCCAGAAAGATTATCATGCCTAATAGTGCCATTCTCTATGGGTCATTTCTATTCAAACCACTACAAAGACTTTGGGACACTTTAGGTTTATAAAATGTGGTCTATTATGCTGTGTTCATTCATATGTTATCTTTTAAAAGTAAATAGGGTCACAGCTATGAACATAGACACTAAAGACTGGAAACTGGTGTATTCCAATCTTATGGTGCAGTAAGACCTATGCTGTCTGACAGAGAATGTCTCTCCTAATCACAGGTCTATTCAGGCTAACAGAGACTGACTTAAAAATGTGTGTCTAGCTTCCTTGTCTTTGTTAATTTTCTTAGGCTTTAGCTATTTTGATAAACTGAGTCATACAAAAATGTGATATTCTATAATAGTACACTATGTGGCAGGGATAAAAATGTAAATCCTAATCTTATAAAAGCTACTAACATTGTAAACTAATAAATATTTTAAGACATTCAGGCCACCTTATAAATGATCAAGTTCTTTAATGTGTTTGGAACTACGCTTATAGTCATGATAAGCACTAGTGTAATTATATGAATCAGCTTTATTCAGCCTCCTGTATCTGTTTTCAAGATTAAACCCAACGTAAATAACTAAAAACAAGCAACATCTATTTAAAATCAGGTATAGTTAATAGATGACCCTCAAACCTTTACAGAGATCTGCTGAATGTGACATTTAAAATGTTTAATGAAAAAAAGATTAGGGTGTAACTTTTCACTATTCCTTTATTTAAAGGAACTTGCTTTGCAATGACTGCTCTCAGTAATCAACCACTTGTATATAATTGTAAATAATTATACTTAAAAGATTTAAGGTCTATATTAGTTGTAAAGTTCTAAACGTAATTTAAGGTATATAAATACGAGTTGTAAACATCTGAGAATGTGAAAGCTTAATGAGTTATGATTTAAGGTTTATAACATCTGAAACATGTCTCAGGTTCCTTTCCCCTTCTATGCTATTGTTATACTAACTTTTCAAAAGTTCAGAGTTTCAACATTGATTAATGGAGTTCTGCTAAATGGATAAAGCATTGACTACTCTTTGATCCTTCTCTTTAGGCTAATTACGGTCGGCCATTGCATCATTTATGCCTTAACTAGATACACAAATTTCTATGTGGGTGCCATTAAGCAGACAGTTATTAGATTTCAATATAAACAGATACCTACCACAGAGTCAAGAAATTGATTCAGTACACAACTCAGAGGCAAATGTAAGGGATGATGTTACGTTGTAAGTTTAAATTACTGTATTCACAAGATCTATAAAACAAAAGAGGCCTCTAACCTGAAAGCACTATTTTTGCAAAGACAGATCACTTTCTGGAATGCTGGGGCCTGTAAGATAACAAAGCACATGTGTTTGCTTCTGTAAGCATGCTTGGTTGCCCCAACTGCATAGTATGTATTTGATAGCATGCATGTGGGAGGTACATAGGCAGGAAGTACATTAGGATGTGTGCTTGCCCTGATTGGATGAAAGCAGGAAGTCCAGAGCCTTGTGGGTTTTGCCTTTATAAGCCCCTAGGTAACGTAATTCAGAGCCATACTATGGGATTCCTGGGTATGGACCTGGCCAGCATCTATCATCTTAGCCAGTATTTAATAATGTTTGCTTCAAGTTTAGCTCAAAACTGTGGTAGTCATCTTCTTCTTACCCTTCTTCTTGAGGGATTAACAAGTTAACCAGAGACAAGCTATTCTGGTATTTGAAATCATATGCTTAAGCTAATAATAATATACTGCTCAAATGTCTAAATTGGCTATTTCTAAAATACAATATGCTACTTGTCTGTGTTTGCTATTATTTTCCTTAGGACTTTTAACATTGGCATTCAAGTTAAAATTTATAACTGTAAGGATCTGTGATCCGCCAAAGAATGATACTCCAGACTCTAACAGTATGCAAAAGCAAAGAGCATTTTATTCTGTAGAAGTCCAGCATGCAGGGCTCTACTATTTATTAAGATTGAGATGCCCAGGTGGGCTTGCAGGCTCAATTTAAAGATTAAAGGGAATTCTAGGGAGGGGTAGGTGATCTTTATTTTGATTGGTTAACTCGATCTCTAGTGGTTTGGGGCTTTTTGAGATTGGCTAGAGCACTGGGGACATTTCAGAAAGGTTGTTGGGGGAAGGGGAGGGCTGGAAACTGTTGACTCACTGATCTTGACTCAGGCCAGGTAGTGGGGAAGCTTCTGATGGTGGGGCAGCTTCTGATTGGCTGCCCAAGACCTGTGACTTTTTCCATTAACTGACTTGCATGGACTTGCCCAGTTCCCTGTCCTGGAGTCAGGTTGTTTTAGTTCTCTCATAAATTTTCCTTCCTATATCAACCCTTTTAAGTCTTTAGAATAAAGTACGCACCAATAAACTGTCACCAATTAATTGCTGTGTGTTTTTCTTAAAACAAAACAACTCTGGATATGTTTGTTTCTATTTTTTCCTTTCAGTAGAATTTAGGTGGAACTTTCCAATAAGTATATCTGGATTAGGTATTTCTTTTATCAAAGATTGACTACAGTTTCAATTTTAAAAATAGTTACCAATTTGTATTTCTGTTGTATTAACTTTTTTTTCAGGAGATGTAAACAAATATTTATTTCACCCTAAATAGGGTGAAGAGTTACAAACAGGAACACAGGTGCCACCCCCTCCCACACATACACACACAGTCACATAAATGTAAAGTCACACCCCAGTGTGGATGGTGACATCCACGTTGCTGCACAGATGAAATTCCTTCAGCTAACTTTCCACCTTTTTTATTCTCTTGCACATTTCCCCAAACATGTTCATCTGGGGTATAATTGTGTGCATCTGGGAGGATGGAGGCAGCAAGAAGTGAGCACTGAGATCCTAGGGAAGATCTAATGACTGTCCCACCCTTTTCTGTGAAACCGACCTTTTGAGTGTCTTACAGGCTGTTCTAATTGAGACAGTAATTATTGTTAGGCTTGGGGCACAGGATCTTACAATTTCTCTCTTTTTTTCAGTGCCAGTAATTTTTAAACATATTCTTTATCACTTAGTGGCATGAATGTTGTCATAACACTTATTTATAGACATTCTAATATCTGTTATATTTCTTCCTAGCCACTTAATACTTAAATATGTGATGTTTCGTCTTCACATTCAAGTTGATGGAATTTAAAACCAGTATGAAATCATGATGTAAGAGTCCTTCGGAAGACCCCCACTCAATAAGGCCACAGAGACCAGAATCGCTGCAATCCGCAAGAGGTTTATTGTTCCAACGTACGTTGGAGTTCCCCAGCATGCAGGCAAGAGGAGACCCCAAGCTCACAAAGCACACACTTTTTATAAACATTTTGGCAGAGAATTCAGCGGTCGCCTGAGTTGGACGACTGCGATTGGTTACCCTGAACAACATTTAAAATTATTGGTCAACTTAAATGGGAAGGTTGTCTTCTTCATTTGGCCCTGTCCTGCCCATCTTGTGGAATTTGTGGTACTTCCTGGCATTGTCTTTTTCCCCCCGGGTCACTTCCCTCTCTCTCCTCACCCTAGGCAGGGTGGTTCCCTGTTTAGGTCATTTCCTTATCTGTCCTTCCCCCAGGCAGGACAGGGTTCTCACAATAACACTGGATATATCTGAGATAATGTTTCTAAAAGGGTTAGCAGAACACAGAAGACCAACTATGAATGCAGTCGCAGAATCCCATGGGATGGGGTCCAAGACTGAGTAAGAGGAGAGAGTGAGCTGAGCACCAGCATTCCTTTTGTCTGCTTCCTGTCTGGATGCGATGCGGTCAGTTGGTCTCGCACCTGCCATCTGGATATTTTTGAAACTTTGGATGAGAAAAGTCCTTGAATACTCTAAGGAGAGTTCAGTGTGATATCCTGTTAGAAATTTAGGAAAGCAGAATTCTCAGAAAAAATGCAAACAGTGAAGTCTTGTTCACAAGGTTTTAGAGGTGACAAAGACCTTATTGGACCCATGGGAGAGACCATTATGTTATATTCTGGTAACAAATATGGCTACAACCTGCTCATGCCCTGAGAACTTGAATAAGGATGGGTTTAAAAGATAATGGACAAATCGTTTTGTCAGAAGACATTTCAAGGCAGGAGCATTCAGGTTGGGGAAAGGTTACTGTTCACTGCTCTCATCTAGGTCTATGGAGAGAACAACAGTTAAGCAGAAAGATGGGTAAAAAAATGACGTTTAGTGAGGGGGAAGGAATGAGTTTGAAGGGTACAGGAAACAGCTGAGAGAGAAGCTGTAATTGTTAAAGAGGTTAGCTACACCGAAGAGAAACCTCTTGTTCTGAATTTTGACCATAGGAACTATTCCCTGAGGCCAAGATCTCATTCATCAAGGGCTCCAGTTTGTGAAAAGGAAAATTTATTTGAGAGAGTATGGAAGGTTCCCTGGTCAAAACCAACCACTTAGGGAAAACTGTTTCACCAACATCCACTTGTGGGTAGTGGGAGTGAGTGTCTATGTGGATGAGTAGATGGGTAGGCTGGGTGGTGGCAGTGATACAGTGAGGTCTAAATGGACCATACTACTTAGCTTGCAGTAGAATCTGGCAGCATTTTCCATGAGGCTTTAGCTTTGCAGTACTACAAGGGAACTTGTTCCAATGTTGTAATGTGTGGCAGGCCACAGACCCTGTAACTGGTAATCCACCAGGTGTGAGGAGAAAGACTACACACCCAAATCATTATGGCCAAGTTAAAGGAAACTTTATGCACGCACTCTCCCACTAAAGGTGAGCTTCAAGAGATCCAAAGTGGAAGAAGGTTTTTATAGCTCAAGAGTAGGGGTTTTTTTCAAACATGGGATTTGGTAGGCTAATAAGCAGAGTTATGGATTCAGAACATAAGCATAGTAAGTTGGTCATACCATGAAACATAGGCGTGGCCATGAGTTGGTCAAAGCAACCTCTGGGAACAGTGGCACGGATGCTATATAGGCAGCACAGAATCATTTGTAGTCAAGGTTATAGGAAGGGCATAGATTATCCTTTTAATCCTCTTGCTCTTGCCTTCTTGTTCCCGTTCTGTCCCCTTGCCCCTTCTCCCCTCTCTCCCCATTCCCTTTCACCCCTCTCTCCACATGCTCATGGCCAGCCTCTACTTCTCTACTTCTATTCTCTCTCTCTCTGCCTCAACTACCCTCTCAACTCCCCTCCCCATGCCCTGAATAAACTCTATTTTATACTATTAAAAAAAAAAACAGAACGGAAAGGAATAACATTTGAAAATGTATATAAGAAATACTCAAGTTAATAAAAAAAAAAAAAAAAAAAAAAACAGATTTAATCATAAGCAGAAACGAATCTAGTTTGGCTTTGGTATAAGATAGCTTTTAAGCCCAAGATGGAGTCAGGCATGATTTATCACAAGGAGACTCTGAGAGCCCATTTATTTGGCTCTGCAGGTGAAATCTAAGTTGAAATGGAGACTCCAGGATGTTGGAGATGTCAGGACCATAGGATATTGATTGAGAAAAGCTGTAGGCATGCAGTGGAGCTGGCTTAAGAGAGAAGATATGTACTGCAGACAGTAGACCTGGATGTGTGGAACTACCCAAGCCCTTTAGATCCAAGATGATTCTTTCATGAACCAAGGAGGGCAGGCATAAAGTTAAGAGCTCTCTCTCTGTGCTTAGCCTTATCTTGGCCTCATCATTTCCAGCTGTGTCCTCCTTCCTTCATTTTGATCTGGGAATATTTACTTTGTAGTACTCTGTATTAGAAGTTTGCAACCTGTTGCTTATTTTATAGGTGCTCACAGTTAAGAGATTGCCTTGAGTGTCTAAAAAAGACTTTGTTTTTAAACAGTGTTGGGATTGTTAAAGATGATGAGGTCTTTTAGAGATGAACTAAAGGTATTTTGCATTATGAGATGAAAATGAAACTTTAGAGCATTGGTTCTCAATCTGTTCAATCCCTTTAGGAAACTGTTTTCTCCAAAGAAATTTACATTATGATTCATTACAGTAGCAAACGTACAGTTATGAAGTAGCAACATGTAGTGGGAAATAATAAAGGGGGATTTTCCATCCCATGCCGGCACCAGCTACTCTCTGGCCCCAGTGGTCTCACTGGACGACTCTCTGGCCCACAGCTCTTGAAATGTCTCCACCAACTCGTTAAGTTCTCTTGGGGGGTCACAGCCACACTAGCTCCAGGTAACAACTGCCCATCTTGTGGTTAGTTGTCACAAATCCTGTAACCTGGTAAAATCAAAACTCTTGAGGCTTGTAATTTATCAATCAGATTTATATCAGTAAATTCTCACCCCATAAAACATCCACACAATAAACTGAGACAATTGATATTGATATAACTGCCCCTCCTAGATAAGACAAATTGTCCTATAATTATCTATCTCTTATATGATATCCATAGCTACCTGTTGTTATTTAAAGCCACATGGATCTGGGTCGTCCTTGTCTTCCTTCATCATCCTTTCTCCTCTCCTCTCCATCCTCTCTGTCCTGTCTCTAAAATTCTCAACCTACCTATCATTTTCACTGTTCAGTCACAGGCCTTGCCTTATCTTGTGCCTGCCCTCAACTGCATATAGACATCAATCCACAACAACAAAAGTAAATTTATGGTTGTGGCTTACCACAACATCAGGAACCGTTTTAAAGGGTCGCACCATTACGATGGCTGAGAACCACTGCTTTAGATGACAGACTTTAACCAGATGTGTTTGAGGAACAAGTTGACCAAAGCTGAGTTGTGATGGTTATTTTCACTATTAACTTGATGGGATTTAGAATCACTATGCAAACACATCTTTGGGTGTGTCTATCAAGACGTTTCCAGAAATGTTTAAGAGACCAAAGGAAGCCCTCCTAAAATAAAGGCAAAACCATTCTCGAGACTGGATAGAACCTAGCAAAAAGGACAAAGGAAGTTGGGTACCTGCTTTCATTTCTGATTCACAAGTACAGATACCTACTCTGCTGCCCCACCAGTTCGGTTTCTATCTCCATGATGAGCACATCCATGAGCTTTGTCCATGTGCTGCTTTTGTCTGTACTTTGTCACATCGAAAAAAAAATGAACGGGTACTGATACTTTCCATTTCTTAAATTTAATTTTATTACTTTTGGTGATGGTCATATAGTAGAGTTCCCCCAACCCCCAGCCCATTCCTCTCTTCATCCCCTTCCTCTCTCTTTCCCTCCCACCTGCCGTGAGTTTAATTGTATGGCCTCTCTCTGTGCCTGTTCCAATCTGTTAATCTTCATTTCATTTTGCTTCCTACTTCATTAGCTATTGATTTTTATTATGCCCTCATTTCAATTTAGTCTGTATTTATTCTGATGTTGTTTTTTAATTTGTTAAGATGGATCCTTATTTTTAAATTTTTAGTCTTTGTTTCTACCACCAGGACTTAGGGCCGCAAATGTATTCCAAGTACTACCTTTGCTGTATCTCACGCATTTTAACATGAAGGACTTTTATTTGTTTTAGTTAAGCACTTTCAAGTTTCCATTAAATCTTGTCTCTTGATCTTTGAGTTATTTAGAAGTGTTTTATTTTGCAATCTCAATTGTTTTCTTTTGCCTTTTGATTTCCATGAGTACCTTCTTTTGATTTAGAAAGGAGTGTTTTTTTTTAATTGCTATCAATTTCCTGAAGTTTGTTGAGTCTTATGAAATGGTTTAGCATACTGAGGATTTTAGTAAATGCTCCATGTGAATTTTAAAAATTCTAGTATAATTATTGTTGGATGTTTTGTGGATAACCAGTACCAATGCACTGCCCTCTATACAAGAGTTTTGGGAGCTTTAAGAAGTTGGTAGGTGATTCTGGAATTTTCTTTTAATATTGTCTGGAGAATGAAATTTCTATCCACTGGCAAATGTCTTGACAGCAAACCTCAAATTTAGGCAGAATTAGCCATCTACTCTTAGAGCATAATGTTTTTCCATTTTCTTCTATGTAATTAATGCAATAGTCAAATGTTTTTTATAGATATATGTCAGATTACCTGGTCCCTGCCAGAAAGCCTTGTTCTACAAGAAAGAGAACAGGGAAGTTCTGGCAACTTACACTATAAGTTTTTGTCCCATGATGAAAAACTATTTACTCCCCTGGGGAAGAGTGTTATATATAGAAGACCACCCAACAAGCCACCACACCAAAGTAAAACTTTGTGTCTTTTTTATATTCATTAAATGATGCTCGTTCATTACAGTGATCAAGTCTTTATAAACCTCATGCCATCCTAGCTATGCCAAGTATATAAAATGTATCTAGAATATTTTTTTCCATTTTTTTTATTATTATTAACTTGAGTATTTCTTATATACATTTCGAGTGTTATTCCCTTTCCCGGTTTCCGGGCAAACATCCCCCTCCCCCCTCCCCTTCCTTATGGGTGTTCCCCTCCCAACCCTCTCCCCCTTGCTGCCCTCTCCCCAACAGTCTAGTTCACAGGGGGTTCAGTCTTAGCAGGACCCAGGGCTTCCCCTTCCACTGGTGCTCTTACTAGGATATTCATTGCTACCTATGAGGTCAGAGTCCAGGGTCAGTCCATGTATAGTCTTTGGGTAGTGGCTTAGTCCCTGGAAGCTCTGGTTGGTTGGCATTGCTGTACATATGGGGTCTCGAGCTCCTTCAAGCTCTTCCAGTTCTTTCTCTGATTTAGAATATTTTTAAAATATACAGAGCACCATATTGTCCAAGTGTTCACTCTTTACTTATAGGTTTTTAACTTGTTTATGAAATACATGCTTTCTCTTCAGAGATAATAGCTTCCATTTTATTTTTCTAACTGCTCTAATAATTTCCTTTCATTTTTAGACCTCTTTATTAACAGTATTTTACATTGTACATTTTCTCCTGAGTACAGCTTTACCCTGCCTTGTGGTTTTTGGTTTTATTTTTTCCCCTACTTTATTTTGGCCCGAAGCATCTTTAAGAGGAGAACTAAGCTTGCAATGGATAAAGGGTGATCTCTAAGACAAAAGAATTGCTGGAGTGAGAGCACGGATTGGAGAATTAGAGCAAGGGGCTCACACCATTTCACTAAATCAGAGTGATCATAGAGGAAGTGGTAGGGTGTGGGCTGGCTGCACTGATGATGTCACAGTGTTGCATTGTTTCTTCCTTTTTAGTTCACTGGACTGCACTCTCCTCCTGGAGCTCTTGGTAGTTCAGTTGCTTATCCTTCCATGGTAGCACAATTCTGTCTGCCCCACACAACTCTTTGTCTACCCTCTGGGCTCAGCAGCACCACAGAAGACAGGGTTCATGTGAAGAAGGTTAGTGCAGGGGAATATGATTTTGATATAAGTAACATTTTCCCCCTTTATTAGCCTGTCACTAGGAATGATGGTGCTATTTGTTGGATAATGACAAAAGGTGACAAATGATAGAGGTGATTCTAACTCTCTCTGTTCCTTGGAGAGGAAAAAATGGCAATTTTGATAAGACAGAGAGTGGCAGGGACCAAAGGATTCCTGTGAGGTGTCTTCTGGTGAAGTGGACTCTCAACCTCAAGTTACATTTTACACCTTTTGTGCCAATTGAAGAAATAAGAAATGAACTAGCCTCAAGGAAGCAAATACATTTAAACATATTTTAAATAACCCAATACTTTTTTCTGTTAATTCTTGTTAAAGTCAATAAAGCCATATTGACTTTAATATATATATATACAGACAGAAGACACTCAAAGTTATGGAAAAATAGGTTGAATGACAAGGGGCTTGGTTTGGAGGAAAGCACCAGAGTAATGATTCCTTATCTTTTTCTTTGTGTCTCATCTATTCTAGGTTTATTGCTGTGGGAAATGACAGCAGAGAAATAGACACAAAGGAAAATCTTCAACAAAATTTTCTTCTTTCCAGCAAAAGATCAAGAGAAGAGAATCTAGAAAGAAGGGAAAATTTTAGTTAGCAACTGCTCAATTCCAGCCAAATAGAAAGGAAACGTTGTGGTAAGGTTGTCACATGACACTAAAGAGAGGCATTCTATGGCGTGAGTTGGGGAAGCCAGGATGGGTGCCCAGAAGGCAACACAGAGTTTTTCAAGTGACGAAGTCGAAGGCCCCCAGCAGCATACCATTCTGAGTGCAAACATATTTTGGATGAAGGAACCTGAACTCCTTCTTAGATGAAGGGAAAACCAGGACAATTTGGTCTAAGAAGATGTGCTTTCCTGATTGTTTTTTAACAATATAATTTCTATGAGGAAAAACTTTGGGCAACAAAGAGAAACAAGCAACTACATTGAATTTCCTTTAGAACTTTCAAAATTGTATTTCATAACTTACACAGAAATTATAACAGTACTAATGTTATTCAAACATCCAGAGGAGAATCATTTAAGATATTTTCGATAAGAGAGGGTCTAGAAACTTAAAAATTGAACATTTTTTTTTATTTACTAAAACTGGAAAATGGTGAGTGGATTTAGAACACTTACAATAAAACATTAAACAACAAAAGCAAAACCCCTAGGAAATCTGCACAAAGAGATCCATTTAAATAAAAAGGAGATTCTAAGCAGTGTTTAAGAAACAAACAAACAAAAAAGAACAAAAACTGGAAAAACAAAATTAGAGAACCAACAGGAGACGAAAAAGGGAGGCTTATCCTTAACACATTAATAATAATTACATTAAATTTAAATGGCCTAAACAATTTTTAAAAACCCCAGGGTTTGGCAGACTGAATTGAAAATTATAATTCAATTATCTGCTATCTGTAATAAATACTATATGCAATACTAAATAAATATACACTAACTGCAAGTTGAAAGTCAATTGATAGAAAGAGACAAATTACACATACATCAAACAAAGGGAGGGAGAAGTAGCTACAATGTTATTAAAGGAGACTTTGGGTTGTAAAATCTATAAGAGACATTATATAATAACTACCCAAAAATATATGCATGAGATGACATGGCTGCAAACTCTGACACAAGTGTGAAAGGAGTAGGAGAGAGAGAGAGAGAGAGAGAGAGAGAGAGAGAGAGAGAGAGAGAGAGCGCTAAAAGTAGATTGATGAGTGTAGATGAGTGTACATTATAGTGGAAAATACTTGATAGAAGGCAGAGGCAGAAAATTAGCAGATAGAACTCATTACTGCCATCAACCAATAGCATCTAATCAATATTTACAGAATACCCCAAGCAATGACATTACATAGGCATGTTTTAATGCTCACAAAAAATAGATAATATTTTGGGCCAAAAAAGATGAAAAATTTGAAAAAAAGATGAAACCATGTAGAAACTAAAACCACAAAGACAAGAAGAATATTTATAAACATTTGGAAACCAAACAATACTTCTAAGAAAGAAAACCCACAAGGTAAAGACATTTGGGAAGCAAACGGATTTTTTTTTTTAAGAAAGAAAACCTACAAGTTAAAGATACCCTTGGGAAAAATAAGCTTAGTCATTGAACAAACAAACAAAGAAACCCCACAAATTTTTGAGACTTTTGTTTTTGAAAATTTGAGAACAAAACTAGCATTGAGAAAATTTACAGTAGTGAAGTTTCGTACACACTTAAGAAAATGGGTATGGAATGAATGATATAAACTCTAACCTTATCTAGATAAAGAATCCAGACAAAGAAGATGTCTAACAAAGTTCTGAGAAAGAGATAATAAGGGTAGAAGAAGCCAAAAAGAGAAATAAGAGAGTAAGGGGAACAAAGTACTGAGTCTTAAAAAGAAAAACCAAAAGTTACTTTCTAAACAAGACTGCAAGACTGACACAGACAAAGCAGAGAAGAGACAGGTGATCAATTTCTGGAATAAAATGGACATCATCGTAGACTCAACAGATATCAAAAGGGCATAAGGGGTTGATACCACTGTGGGTTGAAAGAGAAATGTCTCCTGTAAGCTGGTTCCCTAGTTGGTAACTGTTACAGTCGTGGAACTTTTAAGGAACTGAACTTTACTAGAGGAAGTATGTCACAGAGGGTGGGCTTTGAGTAGTAGCCTTGCCAACTTCCTGTCCCCCAACCCCTGCTCTCTTCTCTGCCCTGTGTGGCCATGCCATACCTTCTTGCTATGATGTTCTCTCTCCTCTTTGGAACCACAAGCCAGAGTAAACCCTTTCTTCATTAAGCTATTTTGGTCATCGTATCTTATCACAGCAAAAGAAAAGTAACAACTGACACAAGCAACCCTGTAGCTACAGATATAACACAGACTACCATAGCTCTCAATATGAAATGGGTAATTACAGGGAATAGCCCTGCAACTGTTGGAGAAATTGAGTTCGTAATGTAAAAACTGCCGGCAATAGAAATCTCCAGACTCAAATTGCTTTACTGAAGAATTCTGCCACACATTTAAATAAAAATTAACACCTTTGCCAATTAACACCTCATTGAAAGGGCTACAAGTCTAGTGTAGAAAATAAAAGAGGAAAATAACACTTACAAATTCACATAATGAATCTAATATTGTCTTGACACAAAATAGGATGCAATACTGAAAACCATCAACATCTCTCATGAATTTAGGTCCAAATAAACTCTTTGTAAAATATCCACACATTAACATTGGCATTATTTAAGAATTTTGTGCTACTATATGTTATGATCTATGCACCACAAAATTAAAAAGTTGAAGTATTGTTGCCAAAATAAGGTTAATATATTAGGAAGTGGGCATTTGTCAGAGAGGTTCATCTTTACTTCTTTATAGAATAGACTCCAGATACAAACTATGAGTCCGGAAGTGGCCTTATATCAGCCCCATACTTACCAGCATGTTGATCATGGGTTTTCCAGCCTCTAGGACTATTAGCAATAAATTTATGTTAACCTGGGTACCCAGTTTGTGGGGTTTTTTTTGTTGTTGTTATAGTAAGCCTGAATGTTCTAAGACATTGTGGTCAAGTGTGGTTTATTTCTTGGCTGCATGGTTGTTTAATATTGAAACTGACCAATTTGTTCTTGAGATAAATTACCATAACCAAAGGCAACTAAAGCAAGAGCTTATTTTGGTAGAGGGCTAATGTCCATAATATCCAGAAAGACATTGACTGGAGCAGGAAGCTGAGGAAGCGCACCTTAGCAGCGCACAGAGAAAGCAGAAAGATCAAAGTGGAAGAGAGGAAGGCTATGATCTCTCATGTTCCATACCCAATGTCATACTTCCTCCAGCAAATCTCCACATCTTTTTATTTTATTTTATTTTTATTGGATATTTTTTATTTACGGTTCAAATTTTATACCCTTTCCCAGTTTCCTATCCATAAACCCCCTATCCCATCCCCCCTCCTCCTGCTTCTATGAGGGTGTTCCCCGACCCACTCACCCACCCCTTCCAGTCTCCCCACCCTGACATTCCCCTACACTGGGGCATTGAGCCTTGGCAGGACCAAGGGACTCTCTTCCCACTGATGCCTAACAAGGTCATTCTCTGCTACATATGCAGCTGGAGCTAGGGGTCTGTCCATGTGTACTCTTTTGGATGGTGGTTTAGTCCCTGGGAGCTCTGGTTGGTTGGTATTGTTGTTCTTATGGGGTTGCAAACCCGGTCAGCTCCTTCGATCCTTTCTCTAACTCCTCCAATGGGGACCCTGTTCTCAGTTCAATGATTGGCTGTGAACATTCGCCTCTGTATATGTGATGCTTTGGCAGAGCCTTTCAAGAGACAGCTATATCAGGCTCCTGTCAGCATGCACTTCTGGCATCAACAATATTGTCTGGGTCTGATGGCTGTATGTATATGGGCTGGATCCCCAGGTGTGGCAGGCTCTGGATGGCCATTCCGTCAGTCTCTGCTCCAAACTTTGTCTTCACATTTCCTATGAATACTTTTGTTCCACCTTCTAAGAAGGACAGAAGCATGCACACTTTGGTCTTCCTTCTCGAGCTTCGTTTGATGTATGTTGGGTGATCTGAGCTTTTGGACTAATATCCACTTATCAGTGAGTGCATATCATGTGGTTTTGTGTGTGTGTGTGAGTGAGTGAGAGAGAGAGAGAGAGAGAGAGAGAGAGAGAGAGAGAGAGAGAGAGAGAGAGAGATATTAGGTTACCTCATTCAGGATGATATTCATGAAGTCGTTGTTTTTGATAGCTGAGTAGTACCCATTGTAGATGTACCACATTTTCTGTATCCATTCCTCTGTTGAAGGACAACTGGGTTCTTTCCAGCTTCTGGCTATTATTTAAAAAAAAAAGTTGCTATGAATATAGTGGAGCGTTTATGACACTGAAATGGACAAACTATGACAGATAAAGGGAATCAGAGCAACCCTAAAGATTGGAGATACAAGCTATTTAAAAACATGAAAAAACAGTGCATAAAAGAACCCTGAAGCTTCTTCAAATTGACAAAACGTTTGCTGCAATTCTCATCAAATTCCAGAAAGCTTTAAAAGTAATTAATATACAGAGACTGGAGCGATGGCTCTGGGGTTAGGAGCACTGGTTCAGCTTCTGGAGGAGCTGGTTTCAATTCTCAGTATCTAAGTGGTGGCTCACAACCATCTGAAGCATCAAGCCTAGGGGATCTGGCGCCCTCTTCTGGAATCAACAGGTTCTGCATGCATGCGACGCACAGAAAAACATGCAGACAAACCACTCATACACATAAAATAAAAACAAATTAAATATAAAATCAATATACATAACATTATCCCAAAACTGATTAAACTAGGGGCTCAGTGGTAGGGCGCTTGACTATATAACATGAACGAGACCCTGGCTTCAGTCCCAGCATTGCAAAGAAATCAAAGGTCAAGAAATGATAATATCCAAACAATTTCGAAAGAAAAGGGAACTTGGTGAAGGTGTTGACTTCGGCACACGAGGAACCTACTCTTATCATTTTGGCTATTATTTCACTTCATATTTCTGATGTGATTATCAAGGAGCCATAAGTTATATATCTATGCTCTTGAGCATGTGACATTTAAAGATGCAATTTGTGGCATTCGATCATGCAGATGAGACAGAGCTTTATGGGAATGCATTGCTCACAGGTGACTGAAGCTGTGGTGTTTATCAGTAAAAGCAGATGACTATAAGACACTGTTGTGAGTGCCAATGAAGCCACAGAAATACACAGACTGCAGACCAAATGTGTATTCTGACAAAAGTTAACTCAAAATGGATTCTTATATCCATTTATAATGATAAGGAATTTATAAAGAAGACTGAAAAAAAGACAGATTTGGTGACAAATGCCAGTCATCCTGGTATTCAAGGAGCTGAGGTAGAAGGTTTGGGTTTCAAGGGCAGCCTGTGCTATAAAGAGATACGCTGTAATACCGTTAGAAGAAAACCACACTTGTGACATCAGACTTGGCATGTTGCTAGTGTCTTGGATTGCAGAGACAAAAGGAGAGAGAGTACACTGACATTGTTATTCATGCACCAAAGAGCAGCCAGGCAAGGACTCCTGTGACTGGAAATTAATATTGAGAGCATAAAATAAAGCTATGGACCTCAGGCAAACCAAGCACATCAGGTTAAGCATGGTCCAGTTACCCCAAGCAGACATTTTCCCAAAGACAATACGTAAGTTAACAATAAGCACCTGGAAAAAATGCTCAGTTGACACCAGCCCTCCGTGGAGAACTGGAAGTCCATAGTAGAGGAGAAGGCACTCCTCACCCGCTGAGGTGATTACCATGTATGTTAAAAACGGACTAGAAACAGCAAGTGCCACTGATAAACCAGAAGCCCGTGCCTTGCTGTGGGAATGATTCAGCAGCCGTTAAAAAAGTAGGTGGCTTCCCTCAAAGGTTACTTATTTTTAAATTTTTTATTGTGCACAATCAAGGCACATGATCCTATGTTACATAAGGGCACTTTCATACACATATATATTTCGAGATGAGAATCTTCTCCAAACTCGCTCACTTCTGCTTCCTCCACCTTCCTATTAGTCCCCTTGGTTTATTTACTTCTTTTTTCTGCTTCTGTGTCATCCATACAGATATAATTCGGTGCAAATATAATATCTCCTATATTTAAATACAGGATTACCCATCGTACAGAAACCCCATTCCTACTTATACACCCACAGACATGGGAAGGAGAAACTGGGAAACGATGCTTTTTGACAGCACTGCTCACAATAACTCAAAGGTGGAAAATACCTGAAGGTCCATCAGTTCCTGAAAAGATAAACGAAAGGAGGTACCTATGTGCAGTCAACTGTTGGACACCTTAAAACGGGTGGCGTTCTAACCCGAGACAGGATATGCATAAACCCTGCTAACACTGTAAGTAGAATAAACTGGGGACAGAGAATGTGTGTTTTATGATTCTACTTATGCGAGGCACCTCCTTGTTAAATTCAGAGGTGGAAGGTATCGCCCTGGACTGGGGAGGTGACTCAGGTCTTCCAGAGGACCTGACTTTGATTCTCAGTTTCCACCTGACTGCTCATAACTTCAGTTTCCAGGAGATCCAATGGCCAGAATATCAGGTACACATGTGACTCACAGATGAACAAGCAGGCAAAGCACCCATACGCAAAAATACATTAATTTAACAAAAATATAAATTATCACATTGATCATAACATCTGAAGTGATTGGGGATCATTTTAAAATTTGACTATTTTATTTATTATTATATATTAATTAGGGTGTGTTAGCTATATAATATAATGGACATCCCTATAACATTGTCCTTGATGTACATAGTGCACTTTTATCATATTCGGCCCCCTCTTGTCGTCTCTTCTTCCAGTCCCTTTCCTCTTCTTGAACATTCCTCTTTATGCTTTCATATTTATTTCTTAAACTCTAGATACTGCATATGGGAGAAAATGTGGTATTTGTCTTTCTGAGCGTGGCTTATTTTGCTTAACATCATGATCTTTGGTTCCAACCATTTTGCTGCAAATGACATAATTTTGTTCTTTATGGCTGCATAAAACATGAGAGCCATTTTGAGTGGGTGAGAGAGTTTGTTTGGGAGGATGAATAAGTTCTGAGAATGGATGCGTGATAGTTTTGCAACACTGTGAATGTATTTAATGCCACTAAATTTTATACTCAAAATGGCTAAAATGATAGGTTTTATGTGTGTGTATATATATGCATACATGGATTATCAGAGTGAAGAAGCAGAAGGCAGAGCTCTCACTCATAGTTCTTTATCTTGTTTGCACTCAGTTGCTATGGTTCTCTGGTGTCTGCCTTCTGCTGTCCTGTTCAGTGACATCTGGATTCAGTCTTTGATTCCATGGATCCCAGGGAGCTGCTGTGCCTGATTATATTGCACCCCTGAGAGGGAGGATTTTCTTTGTCTCTTTCAGTATGTGTCACAGAACTTCTTTGTTCTCTGGCAAGGTTGTGCTCGACTGCTTCTTGAACAATTAGAAAGGCTTACAGATGTGTAAAATGATAGAAATCTCAAGGCTTTCGACCCAATCCCCCTCCACTGGGGCAACTCAGTATTTGCCATATGATCTCTCTGTTTCTAGAACGTCTGTCATCAAATCCATATCTGTGTACGAATGTTCTCAGTCTTTCCTCAAAATAGCTTTAGCAATAGGCACAAATGGGCGCATTGCCTAAAGAGTGATGGCAAACGTCACTACAGCCTTCGAAATGTTCTCATTGCATTCCTGATATTGCCTTTCCTTTCCCACTGCTAGGATTACCTATTTTGAGGTACCTTTCCAGATAAAACTACAATTTACCAATCTACATGTATATATAAGATATTCTGAGAATTATGTGTTTTTCTGAAAGTGGTTTTTTTTTTTTTTTTGGTTTGCTTTTACTTTTAACACCTTACAATCCAAAATCCAATTTCCAATGGGCCCTGTACTCAAAATGTATCCCAGTTTAACTAAAAGTAAGTGTAACAGAAGAAAGTGTGGCACAAAGGATTCTGTCCTTGGTTCCAGATGACAGGAGAAGAGGCTTGCCAGGGTGGGGGTGTGTGTGGGGGATTGTGTGTGTGACCACAATAGAGTGAGGTGGCTACTGGAAATGCAGCAAAAATCATTTTTGGTGCTGTTGGGTTTGTTCCCAGCAGAGGGCGCTGCCACCCTATATGATACTCCCTGGGTACTCTGGCATCCACTGATTCTTCAATTTTATATTCTTGTCAACATTTCCAAACCTCAGCTTTGGTGACCATAACCTTGGGAATGCATCCAGATCTGAGGTTTCAGCAACGGTTCAAGGTTTATTGGGAAATATTCATCTTCTCACAATGGAGGCAGCTCTATCCAGTTTTAACCAAAGGCCCAAGGACCCAACAAAGCTACAGTTGACAAGAAAGTTATCAGGGCAAACGGCTTCATTTATGTTCCCAGACCTGGCTTCCTTTCTCTTTAAATGCCTGGTTTGGAAATCAGACCCAATTTCTACAAGTAGCAAGAAATGTTGGGGCATGCAAGCCGTGCTCGAAGTGTGCCCTGTGCTGGGGAAACACACTTCCCAGACTAAATTAGCTGAGCATGCAGGGAGATGACAGTTGAGAAGACAAGGGAGTAATATATTTTTCATTCGACAGCAAGCTAACGGAGATGATTGTTGCTCACAGGAGAAGCTGGGAAATGCTGGGCAGCTGTGAAGGCTGAAGCCTTTGGGATTGCTGCCAAGGGGAGGTGACTTACATGCTCCAGGCCATAACGACTTCATAGGCAGTGCAGAGAGTGACAGGCTGACTTATGCTGGAGGAGTTACACTCTGTATGCTTGAAGGCACTACTTAGCCACCACCCTCCCACTTCTGCAATTACCCGGAACCCAGAGAGGTTTGAAAACAACTTTTCAACTTTCAGTAATGGTACTCAGCTACCCATGTGAACATCTATGAAAGCAAGCCCATGGTTACCTGCCTTAGATCGCTGCTGGCGGGGGTGAGTGACAGGGCTGTAAAGGTCAAGTCTTTCTTCATAATAGAGTGGATGGAATCAGACCCTATGGCTGAGAGCTGTGAGTAAGAGATGACAATGACCCTTTGCTGAGACCCTGCATTGTCTTGTGTCTTAGCAGCCCAAAGCCCTGTCATAATGGGACTTGTGCTTCATCTTTCACGGTGCAGTAAACTTAAGAGAGTTTGAGGAGTTCCTTTGAGGTCACAGTCCAAGATAGAGAGCCAGGACTGCTTGCAGCCTGTTTGCTAGCACAGACCTGATTCTTTCTATTACTGGGTTCCTTGGCACTTGAGAGGATCCAAATCTACCTATCAGGTAGCTTAGCTGCCTTCCTAGGGAAGGTGGATTGGCTTGGGAAGAAAGATTGTTATAGGGAAAGTGCCAATAAGGAGGCAGGTTGTGTCATGACCTCCTTCCAGGGGTCAAAGATATTATCTAGACCAATTTCCTATACTGCTTCCCTGAGGGAAATGATACACTGAGCCAATATTGTCTGAGCCCAGGCTGTAAAACTTGGCCCTATATAGGTTGATCTGGGGCTTCAACAAAGAACATTCCCTTGAAGAATCTTATTGTAACTTTATTGCAGCCTGCAGGAAGGAAAGCGAGGTGGGAAAACCAAGGACTTAGTGGGGATCCAGAGGTGAGTGTCTAATACTCTGGTGATTTCAGCCAAGATCCTTTGTTCAGATTCTGATGACAACGATGATGATAAAGATGATCATGATGAAGAGGATGATGAAAATGAGGAGGATGGCTTTACATCTGACTCAGTGAAGCACAGGATGATGCAAGAAGGAATTTGATTCATAGGAAACTAGATTGTCTCTCAGGATGCATTCAGTCAAGGGGCACTGTAGAAAGCTTCCCCAGTAATATGTTAGAGGTAAAGCCTAGTCAATGAGATAGCTACCGTGAGGGAGAGAACCCATTTGCTTCTGTGTGACCTGGAGTAGTGTCACTTCCATGATAGTATCATAGGCCAGAAGTCTGTGGTCATGGGGGGAGGCTTACCAAGACCCTATTGGGTAGAGCAAGAAAGTGAAAGTGTTTCCTCAGCTAGATGCAAGTAACGCTCCATTGTGATCTGGGACGAGCAGCTCCATGAGCTGGACTGCTTTTTTCAATCATCTCCACTCTTGGAATATTCTTCACTATCCTTCATAGCTGGCCATGTCCTAGTCACTGTTCAAGGCTCCCTTGTCACCCCCCTTGTCATTCTTCCTCCTTACTGTCAAATGGTGGCATTGAAAAATCATCTTTTAGCAGGTTCAAGCTGGATTTATTGGTTGCCAAGAAAGGCAGACTACTTTCTTGACTTTTATGGTCATGGTTGTGGTCATCAAGTATGGTCTTTAATTATAGTCACCTGCTATGATCATCAGTTATAGCTAACAAATGATTACCTGTTACGGGGAGAGGACACTTACAACATCTTAGATAAACTAAGGTAAATCCAAGAAACTTACATAGTTCTGAAGATAGCCCCTAAATTCCAATGCCTATTAGGATTGTCCAAACCAAGACTGGTAGACACAGGAGACTGCAGGCTCTGAGAAGCTTGGAAGGGATCTGGATGGATCGTTAATGATCATTGCAAAAGGTTAAAATGTTGAACAATTCTGTATCTTGAAGACTCTTTAGATGAATCTGAGATTCATCTTCTTGCTCAAGGTTTTCCTGGAACCATAGAGCAGAGTTAATAGTGATAGTTCCAGAGTCAGACCCTGTGGCTGAAGGCTGAGTGGATGTAGAAGAGTTGGTTCTTATCAAACTTAGAAAAATGACTACTCCCTCTACCACAGATGTTGCTGTCTGCTGCTTCTCTGAGCATACACTTGTGTACGGCCATTCTGAGTCTTTCTGCTTGCAGGCCCTTGTACATGAGCAATATGGGGGGCCAGGGAAGAGATTACACATGTTCAAACATATAGACATTGAGGATACTCTGGAATATATGAATGATAACTTTTCAAATGTGCTTGTTACATCAGCAACTGATTACCTTACAGACAAATGCTCTAAAAACACATTTAGTTCTCCTGTGCCCTTCTCTTCTCCCTCTCCAGGCCCTGCCTCTTAACTTTAAAAAAAGATTGGAGAAAAGTGCTCAATTTGAAGAATGGGAAAAAAGATGAAATTATAACTCCTTGCATCTAGCCTCTAATCAGAAGCACTGTTATATATTCTTGAAGTAGGAAAAGGTCAAACATGTCGTGTAAAGAAAGAAGCGATGTAACAGGTAACTTGGCATGGATGTTGGCATCAAGCCTTTTTCATTTAGATCAGAGCCTGAATTGAAGGCAGGTTGCCTCTCTGGCTTTCAGATCATAGTAACTTCATTTTCTTACTTTAATCTTCCAGAATTCACTGTCTGAACTTTACTGCAATAATTGCCCCATAGGGAGCTTGGCCAGACCACAAAGATCAGTCACAATTTTTCTCCTGGACCCGAAGTGTTCTCTAGAAAGGGAATTTGGCTGGCACCGAAAATCCTGATTTCTTTGTCACATCTGCATCTGATGTGTATCAGACATTACATAGGTAGCATTTTCCTGTGGGTTACTACCTATTTAGGACCTCAGATAGTACTGAGTCTGCAGTGTTTTCATTAGAACAATCAGAGAAAGGTTAAAAGCAGGTGGGCATGGGAAGACACTGAGAAAGAGAGCAGACTACAGTATATGCTCCAGATAATGAGAATGCCAATAGTGCTCACCAATAGACTCACAGTTGCATAAAAGTCTTGTCAATAAGCTCTTTCTATTCTCACTGAAAATTAACAGGTGACAACCAATTTACTGTTCCCATCAGTTGCTTGTCTGGGTCTCTTTTGTCCGTGTGGGACTTGGCTGACTGAAATGAAGGGATATATTTCAGGAATTCAGAACTCAAGGGAAATAAGCACGTGTGGCCCACCTTGGTCCTCTGAGAATCAAGGGAGCAGCTAGAGACTGGAAGTGGTGTCCTGTAAAGGAAAGGGCTAAGGAAAGGGCTAAGCAAGGGTCAAGGGTCAAATGAGGCTGGACAGTGTCTTGGCGTGGGCAAGGCAAGGTTGTAGGAGCTGGAAAACAAAACATGCTAAGCCCTTCATTATTTGGTGAGTTTGGTGACACAATAGATATTATCACAAGGCCAAAATGAAGGGATCCTTGTCTGATTGACGGCAGGTGTGAATCTACTCACACGAGTTGGGAGCAAAGAACAGATCTAAGAGGACCACATGTTGCACGGTGTTGTTCCAATAAACTACAAGCAATGAAAACCAAATAATATTTTGTTAGGCATATACATACATACATACATACATACATACATACATACATACACACACATACATACATACATACAAACACATACATACAAACACATACATACATACACACAAACACATACATACATACACACAAACACATACATACATACACACATACATACAAACACATACATACATGCATGCATACATATATACGTACATAATATGAGAAAACTAAGAATGATTCAGGGTCTTCAGGGATAGCAGTTTCTTCAGGAGGAGGGAGATGAGACAAGCAGAAGCTCGTAGTTGGATAATCATTGGATTTTGTATTATATCACATGTAAGAACATAAAATTAAAGAGTGTTGCACAGGCAAATGATGGAAGAGTGTCATTTCAATTCTAGCTACTGAGGTAAACCCATATGCATCCCCATAGACAGCACAAAGCAAACAGTAAATAAAATAAATCAGACATGAAGCACTTATCACAGGCAGACAAGGGCTCTTGTATATGCCATCTCGTTTATCCTGACAAGTGCATTACGAGGTAGGCAATACTAAGAACCAGCTTTTACATAGGAAGTAGTTAGGCCCAGAGAGATGAAATCGTTTGCCCAAGGTCATGCAGACATCAAGTGGCCAAGCTAGCATTTGAACTAAGTTGCCAAGATACATTGTTTGCAATTCGTGGCTCACGTCTTCCCTGAACCTTGGCACTTTCTGAAGAGTCCCTCTTATGTCAGTGCCCATGGCCTTAGCCCCTGGCATATGTACTATTGGGATCAATCATCATGTCTACAGGGCCTTGAATTTCCCATGGACTGGCACTGCTCACCTATTCCCTCCCAGGGTAGGGATAAATCATCTTTGTATGGACATACCCATTGACCCACCCAATGTGAGCAACTGTCCCACAAGAGATATTAGCCAGAGTCTATTTGTTTGTTTAGAGGTGGTGTCTGATGAAGAACTTGAACTGAGAGTAAGAAGGGCTGAACAAATTCTATTTGATCCTCTAGGAACTGACTAGCACAGCCCAAAGACTAGCCAGAGGATGGAGAAGGGGGAAGCCATGCAGAAGCGATATTGGGCGGAACCACACAGGCATTGAGATTGACCATTTCCGAAGATACCATTTGCACAGGGGCATATGGACCATAATTACAACAGGATTCTCTGAAGGTGGTGGGGCTTGCACCTGGCTAATATGTCATTCAAACTAGAAGCAGGAAGATAGACTGAGAAGGAATAATTATGGCTGAGCTACATGAATTTTCTTTTTCTTTACAGTGTGCGAAAAAAACTTGGCTGCACATGCATTCATTTTTTTTTTCAAATGAAAGGGTTTCCTTTTAGCTACCCTTTCTTGGGGCTGACTTAGAGGCCAGAGACAAGAAGATCCTCTGGAGAGCCCAGGGGAAGAAACTAGAAGGAGGAATGAAATTAAGTTAAAAACCCCCTTTGACATTTAAGAAAAGTCAACAACCATCTAAGTGATGAGAGAGACCAGAAATATAACTGGCTGAATGTCAATTTTAAAACTAGAAAGATAGCTGCCACGTTATCACGCCGACCAGGTGTCTCTGGGCCGTAAATAACTCACGGTTGGTCTATTAAACTTTAATGCTTGTGATAACAGCAAAGAGCATGTTACAGCCCTCCTAAAAATACATACACACATGTGTGTGCACATTACACATCACACACACACACACACACACACACTCATCCAAACAGTGATTTTCAACATTTATGCCTTGCAGTGAATACATACACACACATGTGTGTGCGTTACACATTCTCTCTCTCTCTCTCTCTCTCTCTCTCTCTCTCTCTCTCTTATCCAAACAATGATTTTCAACATTTATGCCTTGCAATGAACACACACGTGTGTGTGTGTGTGTGTGCGCGCGTTACAGATTTTCCTCTCTCTCTCTCTCTCTCTCTCTCTCTCTCTCTCTCTCTCTCTCTCTCTCTCTCTCCCAAGCAAACAGTGATTTTCAGCATCTATGCCTCGCACTGCTTTCTTTGCACGGTTGTTTTACTGCATTATCCTTTGCTATTATCTTGGCCACAAGTCCCTGCTGTATGCAGCTGACTTGCAGTCGTGGGTAGAACAACCTAATGTAATTAACTATCTGGCAAATGTACAATGATCATCCTCACATAAAAAAGATTCTCTCCTTCAATGAACATCCTCCAAATAAAGCACTTATTTCACCGCTTATAAAGCAGGGAATGAAATTTTAATTTGGGGGAAGGGTGGGGGCAGGTAGAAGGATGTATAGCCCCCTTCTTTATTTAGTTAAAACTCATCATTTTTGCATGCTCTTTAAAAAATTGAAATAGTAATTATGACACTTCAAAGTGACTTTTAAAAATATCCAGAAGAGAAAAAAACCCCAAAAACCGAAGCAACGTATTTGGAAAAGGGTTAGAAACTAAGAGATGTGCAATTTGAATCATCCAGAGGAGGGTTATTACCCAATAATGAAGCCTCACACTCCCGTTACACTGGCTTTTGTATGCGAGCCTTTCAAACCATGAGCTAATGATGCTTCCTGCCTCCCCTATGGCTGGGGTCCCTGTTGACATCTTCTGATGAATGGAGAAAATAGGACCAGGTGAACTTGGCTTGTCTTCACTTCAAACCATTTATTAATGCCGTGGTTTAGAATACAACTCCCAGGTTCTCTTTATTTGTTTTCCTTTCCTAGAATACCAAGACTTCTTATTCCTTGCCCTGCACAATGAGGTCCCCAGGTACGAAGGAAGCACAACACAGAGATGATCGGGTTGGGGAGCTGGATTTAAGAGCCCACCCCCAATGAGGCTTAATGGACCTAGCTGAGGAGGCTAAATCCTCTTATGGAAATGAGGAGGGAAGAAGGGGGTGGGGCTTGCTATGTATAAGCTCCAATTGTTAAGCTTCCAGGAACCTGCCTGCAGGTTGTTAAGCCTAAGGTAGCTTGAAGTCAGCCATGATGGGAAGATTTACACCATGAACCCCAGCAAACAAAACGAGTGAGGGCTGCCCTACAGCGCAGTGAGCTCACTAGGGCAACCGGGAAAGCTGTGAAGAAAACAAGGGGTTATGCCTTCTCAGTCTTTTGTCTAAGTTAGTCAGAGGGAAGCTAAGGTTGCAAGGGTGTTCGTTGCCTTTAAATTACTCTATGCCATGTGGTCATTGATCAGTTGATGATACTGAGAAGGGAAAGAAAACTCACCAGGAATCCAGTAAACTGAGGTCTATGCTGGAAGGATGCTTTAAACCTGAGGTTTGGGTTATTATTAGACTACGCTGGGAAATCAAGAGATAAAACCAACTCCTTACTTTCCCTGGGTGTCTACTTTCTTTCCTCTGTTTCCTCCTGGCTCCTTTCAGTCCCTAGGATTTGTTCGTTCTTCGTTCATTCATTCATTCATTCATTCATTCATTCATTCATTCAGAAGACGTGCTTTGAAATGGGGGTGCTAGGAGCAGAGGCTCAAACGAAGAGTAAACATTCAGTCTACCCATATGTGAAGACATTTTCCTATACCATTTAATTATTGCTTAGTTAACATATAAATGGCCCGATTAGGTGAACATTATCTTTATCCCAGACTTGGGAAATTTGAGGTAATATTTGTATTTTGGCATTAAAATATGGTATTGATATTTGCTATTAATTTTATATTTTGGATAAAGGGTGTTCACTCAGAACTTAGACCTCACCTTCCCATAGGCATGGGGCGTTAAGGAAGGCTGTTCTGAGCCCGTTCAGATTCAGAGGGAAGACTAGGAAGTCGAATGAGGCAGCCCTGCAGGAGCTAGTACCCTTCCCTGCAGCGTCTGCATCTGCTGAGACCCGCCTTTCCTTATGCAAACGTTTGCAGGTAATATCTTCTCTCTTCTCTCTACCTGTTTGGGTGAAGGCTGAAGGAACAATATGTGGAAACGCATTTTATTAGCGGCCAATTGTTTTGCAAATGTGGAATCATTTCTATTTTCTTCTCAGCTGAGCCGCTTATCTCTTCTCCGCTCCTGTCCCTTTTCCCCCGTGGCCTCCATCAATCTAAAAGATTAATTTCTTCTCCAAAGAAGGTGAACTTTCAAGACATTTCTTTAAAACTTGCTAAGATCCTTGAACTGACAAGCCATATTTTGTGAAAATGCTGAGCTGTCACACCTGTGTCTCTATCTGGGTCTAATTCCTGGGAGAGGGCCTCAGAGTATCACAGAATAAAGTGACTTCTCTAGCTCTCGGGGTAGGCGTCCACATCCCTACGTAGAAGTAGTGCGTTCATTTAAACTGCGAGAGACCTGGAAGTGGTTGAGATCAGCCGCAAAGCAATGTGGGACGAATGGCAGACAGGCAGGCCACCATCTTTGCTGTTGTTGTAGCTTCCTTAGCGAACAGGTCACTCAGATTGGCCCAGTGGCTCTCCTCCTTCCTCTCTTTACCCAGCATCCCATTGTCTCTCTCTCTCTTGAGAGTGCCCCAGTCTTGGGAGTAGCTTCCAAGCCGAAGCAGTCCTCACCCCAGGTGAATCATCTTTCCTACTGTGCAGCGCTCATTGCCTGTCACCTGCAAGCAGATGACTGAAGGAAACATTTCTCCACCACAAGTGTGTCAGCAGGAGATGGCAGCTTTCAGGGACAGAACCAGGCTCAGCAAAAAAATAAGCTAATGACAACTTGAACTTGGCCCTTGGCCCTTCCATTTGAGCTCTTGACTTTACATTTAGTTTCCAAATGATGGGCTAAAGTCCCTAGGTCCCGACTATGCTCTAAGTCCATTACCTTCCCCTCCAGAGTATTCTCCTAAAGACCCTGACCTGCTTTAGTGGATGGAAAATGGCTAAGGTGAGATGTTGCTCCTGCTGATCCCAGGCTTTCGTTACTTTATGTAAGCTGATCTTTTTACATCTTTAAAAATTACATGTATGTATGTGTGTATGTATGTATGTATGTATGTATGCATGTATGTATGTATGTATATATGGGGGATAGTTGGCAGGGACCATGGTGTACTGGAGGAGATCAGAGAATAACTTGTGAGACAATTCTCTTCTCCTACCATGTTGGCCTTGAGGACTGAACTCAGGTCATCAGGCTTGGTGACAAGAACCTTTACCCCATTACCCACTGAATCATCTTGCCTGTCTCTGTGTGGGGGTGGAGGGTTGGGGGAAGTGGGGGAATGGGGGAGATTAATCTGAAAGACCAAGTAGAGCACTTTCTGCTAGCCTTGAAGGATCAAAGAGCTGTGACCCATGCACAGAGAGGGCCACAGGTGAGACCACTTTGATGGAATTAGATTCTGCCCCCATCAAACCTCCAGATAAAGACCATTCCTGCCAACACCTTAACAGTCTCCTGTGACCCTGTGCAGACAGACGTTGTGGGTAAACCAAGCTTGTTCTTCACACACAGATGCTCTAAGATAATCCATACTTGCAGATACTAGGTTCCCAGCAAGGTATTATGCCCTGATGGAAAACTAAAACAGTTTAATGAACTTGTCCAAAATCCCATCCTTGGTAGAAGGAAAAGGCTCACAATCGAGCCCACTTGTTATGCTTGGCATGAGTCTACCTTTTAGCCACACTTCTAGTCTGACTCCTTTGAAAGCATTTTAAAAGATGGTTTTCTGTTCAATATTGTAATTATTTCTTCAATTTTCTGTTCATTGAACAATTCAAATGATGTCACTGACAGAAGAGACCTTGAAGGAGGCCAACTGTAGTCCCTTCAGAGGGCTCAACATCTCTGATTTTCTTTTTGTTGTTGACAGCACTGCTGGTGGGAAGTGTCACACTTTCTGGCCACTTTAGGCCCAGAAATACACCTGGTTAAATTAGTATTTTCATATTTCTGTGGGTCTGTCCAATGTCTAGCATTTCTACCTCAAAAACCTTAATGATGTAATTTTGTATGGTGGGTAGGAAGGAATGATCTCCATCAGGAAGGTCAGGGCTTCAGGCGCCAAGAGGGACCTTTGAAGCGTATGAGCAGAGAAGCAAAGGGGTCACAAACTAGAGGACACTGACCAACAGAGGACTATCTGAGCCTTGGCTTAGGATGTCAGATCTTGGTCTTGAAGACCGAATTTTATCATCCTCGCCCTTGAGTCTAGTCAGACTTGTCTACATCACTCACAGGGCCCCTACTTTAATAAGGAAGAATTTCAAGGCATTGACAGTGGACTCTTAAAGCAAACTCAGGAGCTTCCTGAGTGTCGAGTTGTGGGCAGCCACATAGGCCACACCTCCATGGCGTATGTTCACGGAGCCAGCCCTAAGCACAGTTCATAAACACTATGAAGAGTACTGGACCCTGTGAAGTTATTATTAGACATTTATTATTGCTACAATAGTATTTTTTCTTCCTGAGCTTCTGACCTACCTACTTACTAAAAAGACCTTTCAAGGTGCTGCCTGGCTTCGTCATTATGTTTTCCATTCCTTCTGTGCTTATCTATACTAGGATGACTGCACTAAGAAGAAGCAAATAGTCTTTTCTTCTGGTTTGGTAGACCAGAGAATTTAATAGAAATTGTGGTCAATGCTTCAGTCAAAGTCACAAATGAAATATTAGCTCCTTCACATGTGCATTGCTTCTGATGGGATCAACAGGCTAAGTGGCGACAAATTTGTATGTGTGTGTGTGTGCTTGTCCTTTCTGTGACCTTACCTAGCCTTGCCTCTGTCCTATCTAGCACATGTCCTATCATGGTGGTTTGAATGAGAATGACTCATATATTTGAGTACTTGGTCCCCAGTTGGTAGAACTGTTTGAAAAGGTTTAGGAAGTATGGCCTTATAAGGGAAGGTGTGACACTGGGAGTGGGCTTTGGGACTTCAAACATCCACGCAGAATTCACAGTTGTCTGGCTTTGCCTTGTTCTAGTGGGTAAAGATGTGAGCGCCAGGCTGTTCTTTCAGTCCGCCGTCATGGCCCCCCAAACCCTCTGGAACCATAAGCAAAATTAAATGCTTTCTTTTGTAAGTTGCCTTGGTCACGGTGTTTATCACAGCATAGAGAAGTAACTAGGACACCTACGTACAGTACAACGTGGGCTCAAGGGCTTCTGCTTAGCTGGAAGAAACTTTTGTGGGGAGGCAGAGAAGAGACAGAGTCATTAATAGAACCAGATATTTCTGGATGGGGACTTGTTAGGGACTAATAATCTTGCCCTAACCTCACCTTTCAAATGTATCTTTTCTGTATGAAGAGAAAAATAGGCATTATCCCCAAAGGAAGTTATGTGCAAAAGTCTTGTGCCAGGTTGGTCCTTTGGTGAAAACTTTCTATGTGAAAGGAAACATGGAAATTTAGAGAATATGATGGAAGGTGTTAGATCATAACCATCTGATCAGATTACTTTCGTCTCAGACACACTCAGTTACCCAACAGCCAATCAGTGTGGACTCAGCTTTGCTACAGCCAGAAGAGCAGGCTGCCTTTGATCTCTTTCTAATTCCTTAGTCTGTGTCAGCATGCCTCTAGCATCCCACCACTTCTCAGTACCACTGGGCATTTATTTAATTTCGGGTCATCTGAAATGGTCATGTCACATGTGTGATGAAGTCTAGGAACAGATTTCGTTAGGATAACTTAACCCAATTTTCTCCTTTGTTCACAAAACAAGCAAGGTGGGGAGTAGTTTTCCGGATAATATATAGATGTGGGACTCTGGTTTTCTCATTGGCCATCCACTGCTCTTTCTTACAAACTCAGCAGCTCCCATCCCTCTGGATCATTTGTTATATTACTACCTGTGATCTCAGGATGCTCTCTCTGAATCATGATTTTTATTGCTGCCCATGACCTCAGGATGCTTTTACTTATTAATTTCTCTTGGTCCCTGGATATAAATCTCATCCTTCCCCAATTTTGCTAATGGACTTTAAACACCATTACTACTCCCAATCTTATGACTTGAGTTCATTTTCTCCTTTAATTTTTTCTTAAACTCAGTCTTATTTTTGGGGGAAGTAAGTGGGCAGTTAGAATTCCATGTACTAACCAGCTCAAATTCATTTATTTCTTCTCAATATTTCATTTTCATCCATGAGCAACACTTAATAGTCCCCACATCCATTCTTGAACAATCCCTAAATACTTAAGGATTAACATCTTTAAAAGAAAATGAAAAGCCCTTTTCATCTACACTTCTTCTCACCTCTTCTGGCCACGCCTCCATGTTGGCATGTTGTTCTTGCTTGTGGAGCACCAGTGATGGGTTCTACCACAGACTCTCCCTTGGTGGCCATACTGTTTACCTAGATGGCATTCTCTTTTATAGTAGGATTTGAAAAGTATGACACTTAAATTTCTTGATGCGTTAGAGATAGCTATTTACATGACGTAATGGCATGGCTACAAGCTTCTAATCTATAACTTGCTCCATCTTGGCTTCCTCTTTCCTTCAGGTAGGAGTCATGTCTTTCATTGAGAAGGACAGTGAAAACATGACATCAGGAAACGACACTTGACTTGTGAGAGTTCCACCCAAGGCCACCTTCATGGAGGGATGTCTTTGCAGGATTTCTGACCCTGCTTTAGGAGTCCCCTGGAGACTTAACTCTGCAAAATTATCATTTCACTAGCTTTAATATCAACCCAAGTCATATTCCCTAGCCTAGATGAGTAGCATCTCTCAGTCAAGTCTTATAACATTTGCATTCAAAGGAGTTCTGTATACCTACAAACAGAGGGGGAAAGAAACATCCAGATTTTCTTCCTAGATGATGCCTGAAGGAGTCAGACTCTAGGAAAAGAGAAACTTGAAGTTAATGAACAACGCCAATGAAACAAAGACCTTGGCAACTGCCAGAGATTCATGTATGGGCTGGGATTTAAAAACTGTGCCAGTATCACTGGTAAATGGAATCAGCTGGAAGGTACCATTGCTGCGTGGCATATTGGGAAGCCGTTCAAAGGTGACTAATTAATATTAATCAAACCTCAGTGGGTAGTGTCTCCACTCTGTGTTGTCTGTAGCTTTTCTATCATGTTGCATAATTTAATGGATATATACATATTTTTACTTTCTACCCTATTTCTCTTCTGTTATTCTTTCTGTGTTGGTGGAACAGGCTGAGCACGTTGGGTTAAAGCTGGACTGGACAGAACACGTATGTATTCATAGCTTTACCCTGGCCCAAACAGACCACAGCTGACTCCATAGGCTCGCATATATTATATATATATATATATATATATATATATATATATATATGCATGCTGCAGGCTTGTCTGCAAGCCTTTGATAACAAATAGAATAATACTGTTTATATGCACATGGGGAAAGACTTGACTATCAGAACTGAGCTCTTCACGGCATAATTACAACTTGCTGAGCACCGTGGCTCTGGTGAACAATGAAGATATAATCAGTGCACCTATTTGTCCTCCTGGATTCCAGCTGCTAAAGCAATTTCTTTTTCACAGAACCGACAATTTTTGCGGTTCTTGTGAAAATCCACCGTTTCCCCTGAAATCCTGTGAAATGGAGCTTGCCAAGTGGCAGCGCCGGGAAGCAGCCCGGCTCTTGCATCACCTCCATGAAATTAGGCTGCTCATATTTCCAGCACTGCTATCCTGATTGCATGTTTGTTTAAAATGACAGTTGATGTTGTGTATCTCTTTCATTAGGGAGGCTCAACGATCTTGACAGTATTAACTAACTGTAGCACTCGCTGCATATAAACACTAATCCGTGGAGACAGCTCGGATAGTACTTGAAGCAAAAGAAGGCTCTTTGAAAGGAGGAACAGGAGAGGGATCTAGGCCATATGCAGAATCTGGCAGGTTTATTATCAGCCATTCACAAGTCAGCCATTTTCCAGAAGGTCTGAATACCATGATTCCCAGAGTCCATACATACTGCCCTCTGGGTGGGAGCTCTTAAGGTAGGCAAGATAACTGATGCTTGCTAGAGGGAAAAAGGAAGTGTGCGAGAGATGGAATGGGCTCTTTTGATCTCTCCTTCTTTGCATACCAGCTGCGTTAGGCTACTAGTGCCAAAGAATGAGTCCGATTAGGCAGGAGCTGTTCCTCTAGTTTCAAGGTCTTTTAACCATGTCAGTGTATGGAGCCTCTATCCTAGATGGCTAGAGCATGCTTGGGTTCACTGTGTTTTCTCATCGTAGTCTTTTGCCCCTGGAGAATACCAGTCCTTTAATGCCCAGCAATGCTTGTGATAGTGAAAGACACAGACAACTACCACATCCTTGTACAATCACACTTATCTGTGCTTGTTCTGTGGCCTTTCGTCTTGTCCCACTTATATGCTGATCCTCTGCCTGGCAGATCATGGGGTACTCTGCCTAAGCTCTGATTCTGCTCAGCCTTGCCCTTTTCTTATTCAGTTTCTTCCTACTCCATCTCACCCAGTCCACGCCTACCCTCTCCCGTCCCCAGCCACCTGCCTTCCCATACATAACCTTTCCTGAGACGCTTACAAGTCTTTTTGGGTCTCAAAACGCTGACCCGAAATCACCTGTTTGCTGATGCCACCGGTCGGTCATGCGTCTGTGAAGCCCTGTGTCTGGCAGAGGCTCGATCTCTGTTCCATTCTCATGCTGGGAATGGGAGCAGAAACAGAACATCCGCGTCTCTTGGGAAGGAATACATGCGGGAGCTGTGCTAGGTTTGTTAATAATGGGGATCGACCTTGGCCTTCCAAGATCACTGCTCTCAGCTCCTTTCCTTCCCTCATCCTCTTGTCCAGACAAGTCAATAATTGTGCCTTGCTCATTCTTAGAATGGAGAATGGGCAGGAGTCCGCCCTTGAAAATGTCATGTACCACACGGGGGCAGCAGAGAGTTGGAAAACGGGCCTCTAGACCACCATGCAGATTTAAGCATCCCTTTGAGTCCTAGATCGCATGTTTACTGAGCTTCCAAAACACTAGTTTGAAGTTCTCATGGAACCAGGAAAGCTATATACCGTCAGTTCAGATACATGGTGCTGATTGCAGAATCCATAGAAGAGGCTGACAATGTGTTTTTGGTTTGCCCAGGGCAGTCCCAATTTACAGTCAAAATTCTGGGTCGATTATTACTACTAAAATCTCTCCCTTCTCTTTTTGATGAATTTGGGTTTGCATGGTTGATTATACTGGTTATACTACTCGTAGGATCCTTGATGTTATTAACTTGTAGAGTGGGCGGGGTCAAGGATGAGCAAATCCGAAGGGGAAGAATAATGATTTCTATGTTTAAGCAAAGATGAGTTTGGAAAATGAATGCATCAAGGAAACAGGTCAATTAAGAAGAATATGTAATCAAAGCAAAATGTAGGAGCTAGAGATGCAAAGAGAGAAGTGCGGTGTCCAGGAAAGTAAAACTTGGACCATTCCCCAGAGGTATCAGGAAGGAGAGAAAGGGCCTTTGGAGGCGGGTGCTCTGAGAGAGAAAGGAGTTGTAATTTCCAGTTATGGTTTAGACAGCAGTTGTTTATGAAGCATCATTTTCTTCCCTTTCCCTTCCCTTTAGTCTGTCTTATGGACTTTAGAGACAAGGAAGGATCAAACAGAACTCCTGCCAAGAGAGGGGAAAATATATTATTCTCCTTTTTCAAAGGGCTCTTGTGGGATTTGTTAATTTCTCAAACATAAGAGTTGAGTTGGTGTCAATCATACAGGGGAAGGCCACCATCTGCCAGAGGCCCTTTGTCCTTTTGGAAAATTACTGAACTGTGGTATATCAAAGCTATATGCAAACAAAAATCAATTGCTTGAGATTCCAACTCTGACCGCAAAGTCAATAAGAATGACAAGGATAAATTTGTTCTTCCTCTAAATGCTCTTGGAACATAAATGGAGTGAAGCTACAGTATGAAGGATGCATTTGGGATGGGGTGGGGATGTAGGGTTATAAAGATGAGATGCAGGATATGGCTCAGTTGGTAATATGTTTGCCCTGAAAATATGGGGATCTGAGTTCAGATCCTGAGCATCTATGCAAAAGGCCTGTCATCTCTGGGCTGAAGAGGCAGGAACAAGAGGGTTCCTAGGACTGGCTGGCCACTGGCCTTGATGTAAACATGCACATATAGGTAGGAATTCTACCTCCGGACTTGAGTGCATACATGAACATGCATATATAATATATATATTACATATACATATATATGTACACACACACAGAGAGAGAGAGAGAGAGAGAGAGAGAGAGAGAGAGAGAGAGAGAGAGAGAGAGAGAGGTTAACTGAAAGAACTGCAATACAAAAGAAGTATGATAGTGGTTACCAGAAAAAGGCTACATCCCCAGATTTTATAAGCTCCCTACATTGACATGTGTATCAAGGGTAGACCAGGAGAAAGTGGCGACTGCCAATAGCCCTGATTCCTGCCAGAAGGTGGGAATGCGAGAGTGCAAGCCCTTTAGAGAACAGTGCAGAATCAGCATGTTCAAGCACAGTAACAATGAGGCTAATGATGATAAAAATAGTAATTATAGCTAATTCTTGTTGAGCTCTTAAGAGGTGCCAGGCATTTTCTGAAGAAGTGTACTATATTTATTAATTCATTAAATTTTTGTTCCTACAGTATAGAATAGGTATTGCTGTTCTTATTCTATAAATGGCTAATCCCTGGCTTAGTTGCTCAAGCTATATATCTTTAAAAGGCAGATTTTACATTTTGGACAATTGGTTGAAACAAAGTTCTTGGCCATATCCCAACAGTCCTAGTATGCAATGAGACTGCCAGGAAAATCTGGAGGTCCTATTTAGACACTCACTGGCATAGCTAATTTGGTTGTCAACTTAACTGGGTCATGAATTAACAAAAAATGCAAACCAGTGGTTAGTCTTGTAAGAGACTTTGTTTATACTTTATTCATGGGTGTAGGTGTTTTGTCTGTCTGTGCATGTGTACCATGTACATGCAGTGATCTCAGAGGCCAGAAGAGGGCATCAGGTCCCCTTAGACTGTAGTTGTTTGTCGTTGTGAGCAATGGGAATCAGTCCCAGGTCCTCAGGAACAGAAACTAGTGGCTCTAACTGTTGAGCTCATTCCAAATCCTATAAAGCAACACCCCCCACACTTCTTGTTTGTTTTTGTCTTCCTTTTTAAAAAACTTTCATAAAAACATTTGATTATAGTTTCTTCACTTCTCTTACCCCCCATATCCTCCCTGCCCCTACTCACCCAACTTTATGTTCTTTCTCTCTAAACGCCTCCCTAAAACATAGCAAAACAAATGATCAAAAATGCACACATAAACAATCAAGCAACAATAACAAAAAGCAACTCATTTCCTCTTCTCCATGCTGGAGGTGTTCTGGCTTGAATTTATGCAGGTCTTGTGTGTGCTGTCACATGTTCATATGTGTATCAGTCCTGTTGTATCATAAGATATTGTTGAAGTCATCCATCACCTCTGGATTGTAATCTTTCCACTTTCTCTTCTACACAAATCCCCGAGTCTTGGAGAGAGGGGTTTGAAGAAGGCATCACAAATTAAGGCTAAGAGAGTCAAGGTTTCTCACTCTCCGCATGCTTTCCAGTTGTGTAATTACTATCTACTGCAGAAAGAAGCCTTTCTGTTGAGGCTTGAGTAATATACTAACCTATAAGTAGAACAATATGTCATGTTATTATTATGTTTATCTAACAGAGTAAGTATTGAAGGCTCTGTAGGACCTGTGGCCTGCTTAGTCTCAGATTCTTGGTCTCACAAATAACATCATGAATGGGTTCCATGTCATAGAGCAGGTCTTATCTTCAAGCAAAAAGTGGTTGGTTATTCCCAAATATTTGTACCACTATTGCATTAATCTATTGGACAGGACAGGCCACTGTTGTAGGCTGGGTGAGAATGATGATTACCTTTCTCCTCTGGTGTTATGTAGACTACCATCCAGCATTATGAATGCTAGTCAGTAGGGCTGAGGTTTTAGTTGAGCACTAGACTCTGTGAGGTATGGTTTGATGAGATTATTTGAAGTTCAACGATTTTCTTCAAATGCAAGTGGCACCCTATGATAGTAAGATAGATAAAAGGGCCTGGAAGAAGAACACTTTGCTTTTTGCCTGCTTGTCTTCATTCTTGGTGGCACGTTTCTCTATCCTGCTGTGGATGCTTTCCTTCATTGTTATTAGAACCAGCTTCTTGTGGGTTTCAATATAGACTGCAGGACAGCAGCAACCCAAGAATTCTCTAGATCTTCAGTGCCAGATTGGAACTGCCGAGACATCCAGCCTTTTGAACTAAGCAGCTACAATATTCTTGGTCTCTCTAGTGTGAAAGAACCATTATTGGAATACCCAGACTGTAAGCCAGTCTAATATATGGTATACACACAGATACACAGATACACAGACACACACACACACACACACACACACACACACACACACACACACACACACACACACACACACACATACACTTCCTACCTTTAGAAAAGTTTAGTCAAAAAAGAAAACCAAATGTTCAAATGTGTTTGCAGGTATGAGTCTTCCAAGACATACTTACATTAATTGAATCCATTTCTCTATTATCCATTGTCTATGTTTCATGGTTGTCTTGTTATTGTTGTAGAGTTTTTTTAAATGAACTTACTTCTTTGTTATTTTAGCATCAGGGCTGGGAATGCAGGGGCTAGGTCCAACTGAAAGTAATATTTTATGAAACTAATTAAGTGGAGGAAGTTTGCCAAAAACAATGTGAATGATGGGCCCCATAAGGAGAAGAGTCTGTGCTGAGTTGAATGGAGAAAATGTATCTGTACTCTCTCAGCAAACCCACAGAGCAAGAGAAAGTACCAAGTTACAGGGAAGTTTGTGGGAGTCGAGCTGGTTACTCATTATGACCTCTCCTGTCTCTGTGTTTATCACACATAAAGTAATTCTCCTTAAGTATTTCTTCCCTCAATGAGTTTATGACTTTGTAAGATTGGATATACATAAAAACTCATATGCTAATATTTAACCCAAGGTTGATTATAGACACTACAAGGCCAAGAACTTCATTGTTTCACAGCAAATGAAATCCAGCTAAACATGTCTGGAAGACACTTTATTGTTGGCTGGAGTAAATAACTCAGAGATAGCATGTGACTCTGGATGATTAAGTTTCTGGTTCGACATTACTTTCCAGTTCCATGATCTGCTTCTGTGACTGTCCTGTTTTTTTTTTTTTTTTCTCTGATGGTTGCAAGATGCCCATTGAAGTTCCAGGCTTCAGGGACAATGACTAAAACCAAAAGGAAACACACACACACACACACACACACACACACACACACACACACACACACACACACACACACACACACACACACATTTTCTTTGTAAAGTGAGACCTTCAAAGGAATTTCTCAACAGCTTGGTCACAAGCCAGATCTGCCTATTTATTTCAGGACAAAACCAATAATGTGCAAAAGCAGTTGTAGGTAGAAAGCCAGCCCCTTAGCACAGATCAAATCAGTGGTAACAACGGTGTCCATGTATTGATGCATTCACTGTGCTCACAGCAGAGAAAAAAAAAGCCAGCTCCCCTTAAAAATGTCTCAACTAAAGCAATAGAAGGCACAAGTTTCATTAGCTTTCATGTCTTGAGTAAATACCAGGATATCTTAATATGTCGCATGTCCAGTTGAGGTGGGCACAGAAAATGCTTCTTTGTGTTCTGAGGCACGATGGTTGTCTGGCTGGCTTGAGGCAAAACACTTGGGTGACTATTTTAATTGGAAACCAAAGGACTCACTGTTTTCACACAACATCACTGTTCCTGGAAAGGACAACAGACAAATGATGGTTATTCAGACTTGGAGACTTGGCAGACATTTTCTCAGAGTGAATGGGGCGGGTGAATCATTGTTGCCAATGAGACAATTTGAGCTTTCAAATGGGAGGTGGAATTCTAAAACCACTGTGTCAGCTTGACTCTTTTTAAATATGTAAAGATCTTTTCTGATGAAACTCAGTGATGTACCTTTCCTTAAATTATGCTCATAATGTATCTGTATGTGGACGTGTATACTTGTGTTTGGGTGCCACTGGGGGCCAGAGACACAAATCTGCCTGAGTTATAGGTGGATGTGAGCCACCTCCCATGGATATTAGAACCAGGCGCACAGTCTATGCAAGAACAAGCGCTCTTAACCAGTAAAAGCCATCTCTCAAGACTCACAAGGACCTGCGTGTGTGCATGCATGTGTATGATACAGTGAGATCCGTCAGAGGGGGAAGCTCTGAATAATGCAACCAGCCAGTAGTTTCAGAATGACCAAGACGTGCTATTAAAAGTCACTCAGGAATAAATGATCCATTCAGGAGCACAATCAATCATTAGAAGGCAGCAAGATCATATATGGAAAGTATATTGACTTAGTTTAAGAATCTACTGCGTAACTAAGTTAAATGGCCACTTGTCAAGTTTTAAAATATCAAAGAAGAATATCCACAATTATCTGAACAGAAAACACCCCCCTCTCTCTCTTTTTAATTATATACCTGCATAATTAAAGGCGATATTTTCTTCATATACTTCAACCAAAATAAAACCACAACAGATTAAGTGGGGAGGCAGCAATGGGAACCCAGCTGTCTTCCATTAAGCCAAGCATTAAAGAGATTTACAGAAGTGCAGACTGATGTTGCTTGTGCAGACTGTGTTGGAACATGTAGTTGTTTTGCATCAAAAATATGTTATTTGTGCTAGCATGTGCCACTTTATTATTGTTTTCATAAAAGGAATTAAAATATTTGTATAGTTTTTTTTAACCAAGTATTTTCAGCTTTTATATGGTAGATATTAACAAGTGAAACTCAGATAACCCTAGTCTTCTTGAAGTCTTCAAGCATCCTGACTGTAAAGGACCCCTGAGAGTTTCTGGCTTAAAGAAACAAGGTGGACTCCTGGTCTGGGAAGAACCCAGTCCATCTTGAAGTATACAGTTAGCCTGTCGTGACCCAGGTTCTGTAGGATACAAAGGCTGAAGATCAGGTAGCCACCGCATTTATTGCTGGGACCTTTAGGTGAAGAGTAAAAGTGAGACTATCAAGTCCTTATCAAGGAGAGAAGACATCAGCTCAAGGGAGGAAACAGGTCATAGATCACAGCCCCTACCCCAACCCGTTCTTCCTTTATCTTACCTTTGAAGCAAGAAACTCTGTGCTACAAGGATGAGAATCAACACTGATAGGTAAGTGTTCAGTTGTCCCTTGATACCCATTAGGGACTTGTAACCACTGTGGGCACAATCATCTGGACATGTTCAAGTTCTTTAGAAAAAATAGGGTAGCATTTGTATGTTACCCATGGACATGTCTCCAGTATGCTGTAGACCTCCTCTAGACGACTTATAATGCTCAGAACCACATAAATGCCATGCAAACACTTACTCCATTTAGTTTTGGGAATGGTGACTAGGAAAACTGCACACAGCATGATCTTCAAAGATGTTTTCCCACACATAGTTGGTTGAATGCACAGACACGCAATTTTCCACTCTGCTGGGTCACTGCACAGAGAAGAGGAAGCTGGGGGAAAGGTCACCGAATAATTCACTTTCAACCTGTACTTTTAATACTTAATAATTTTCTTCAGATATATGCATACGCACTTGAATAAGTAAATAAGAATTTGGAAATATATACATATATTTTTCTTTAAGCTACTTTTCTGTAGGGCTTTGTGATGGCTATTCTTGGTTGTCAACTTAATTATACATGGAATGAACTACATTCCAGAAATGGAGGGCACAACTGTGGAAATTTTCTGCTTGGTTTGAAGTGTGTGAGTCTACTGCTAGTTGAGACCTTTGAGGGAGGAAGACACACCTTTGATCCTGATCTTTATCTGTCCCAAACTTTCTTCTGAAAGCCTATGTAAGGACATGAAAGAAAGAAAGCTCTAGTTCTTTGCCTGCTTGCTAGCACATCCATTCCTTCACTGACACCGGAACCTATTTCCCATGCATACAGAAGAGTAGCTGAGAGACCCAGCCTTTGGGATTGAATAACTACTGTATTCTTTTACTTTTCATTCACAGCTAGACATTGTTGGATTAGCTGGACCACAAGCCACCCCAATGAATTCCCTTCATATGTTTTCAAATTACTTCCATATATATACGGAAGTAATATGAACTTGTATATATATATATATATATATGTATATATATACAC
This sequence comes from Rattus rattus, assembly GCF_011064425.1. Taxonomy (NCBI): domain Eukaryota; kingdom Metazoa; phylum Chordata; class Mammalia; order Rodentia; family Muridae; genus Rattus; species Rattus rattus. Next base: position 26,114,943 of record NC_046161.1, on the reverse strand, counting down.
ATATGTATATACGGAAGTAATATGAACTTGTATATATATATATACATATGTATATAAGGAAGTAATAAGAACTTGTATATATATACAAGTTCTGTGACTGTAGAAAAGATGGACTAATACAGACTTGACACATATTCTTTATCCAAAGGCTTTGATAAACTGTGCTTCATTTTACTATTTAAGATCCTGTTATTGTGAGCAACTCGATGCTGATGCTGGGAACATGGGTCCTCTGCAAGATCAGTATGTGCTCTTTGCTGTCATCTCTTAAGCCTCAAGTGTCTTATATCAATAAATAAGCAACATAATAATTAAAAATACATGAGATCTCGAGACTCTTTCCTTTATTGTTACCTCTAGACCACTATCATTTCCTTGATCTACCATTAAGTCCCACAAAATGGTTTTATTTTTCACGTCTGGGCTGGAGTTAAGCCTGAATAATACTGAAACCTGTGCTGTCTTCCTGGCTTTGAAAACCCAGCAGTAGTGCATGCTTCGTATACAGCAGGGACTTACCAAATGTTTGGTCCATAAATCTATACTTCCCAGGAGAGTTGGGGCTTGGAGTTTCTTTGTGGTGCTAGCTACGTACTGGCACACACCTAGTGTGACAGAGCCCAGCCTGACATGCCAGGAGGTTCCATGGAGGCTGGAGGCTCAGTCAGGGTCCTGCAGCCACCTTCCCCCTTCTCTTTGGCTCTTTGAAATCCTGTACTTTTTTTCTTACTCCTTTGCCCTCACTTCCAGCTGAGCTTTCCTTCAGCTTCCTTGGCTCACGACTGGGTTCAGTCTAGTGTCTCCGCTTGCATTCTAGCTCACTGTCTGTAGATAGCTACCACATATGTTGTTGTCTACTTGAGATGTCCTATTCTGGTTTCCTATCTGGAGAGTATATATTTGTCCTTCAAGACCCAGTGTTTCCCTGCTGCTAAATATGAAGTCTGATGTTACTGGAAAGCCCGGACCTCAGTGCAAAATGGCATCAATGAGGCTTCCTCTTCTCAACTGGTGGGATCCTAGACCCCACATCCTATACCTGAGGAAAGTCACGTAACCTTGGTTAAGATTGCAGGTCCAGCTTCCTTTCTCCTCATGAGAACCTGCTCAGCTGGCACCTGAGATTCCTGGAACGCTTACCCATGTTAATGAGGCATCTCAGTACCTTAGCTTTCAGTCAATGTCCTTTGCCCACCCTGGTTATTCCTACCCCCTTAATCCAAAACTGTATAACTCTCGAGTCACCCCAAGTAAAGTTGATCTGACTCCCTGAAGTTGGTCTTGGTGTGTCATTGTTACTGCTTGTACTCACGGCCGTCTGAAACCCTGTTTGTAGATTCTGCTCCCTTTGCCTCATAGGCCCGTGGCCAAAGACCCTAGAGGGAAGGGAGCTCTACAACCCAATTCCAATATTTCATATTCCATGAGATTTCCTCAAGTTCTCCAGGAAAAAAACAACCATGTCTCTCCTACATCCTTTTGTTCCTTGTAGAATGATGTCTATATGCAGGTGAGGGCTGGCACAAGTTAGGTCAAGGCCATGATTGGACAGTAAAAAATTAAGGTGGGAACAAAGATTTGTAAGGCAGAAGAGAAGGAGAAGGAACGAGAATAAAGGTGGAGACAGAGAAGGATGACCCAGATCCAGGTGGTCTTGAATTGCCAAGGTAGTTGGGATGGATTTCTATAGACAAATTTATCTTATCTAAGTGGGTTTATATCCTTATCAATTGGCTATAAGTTTATTATGTGGATGTATTATGGATTGAGAATTTAACATATAAATCTGATTGTTGGGTTACAGTTTGTTGAGTCTTGATTTTAACGGATTGTTGGGAGTTTATACCATAACTATTAGGGGGCAGATGTTGGGAATGTAAACAGAGCAGTGACAGAGACCTATGAGAGGGTAGCCATAGCTGGGACCAGGGCTAGATGCTGGGAATGTAAGCAGAGTCCACAGTAAGGGAGCCATGAGATAGGTGGTCTTTGTATGAAACTGTCGTGGCGGTGACCTGCCTGAGTCAGAGAATACTTGGGGGTAGCGTGGAGCCATGAGATAAATTAGCACTAGTTCCAATGGTCCGCTGGAGCACGAACTAGTGAGAGAGCAACCACAAAGGTACTCTCTGGAACTGGTTCTGCCATTTTTTGATTTTTACTGCAACAATTTCTTCTTTTTTGTAGCCTTTCTTCCACTGGATCAAGCTTTGGAGTCTTCATGGCTCAGAGGGGATCATCAAGGGGTCGTGGCTTTGCCTTCTTTTCTTCCTTCCCAGGCAGCCTAGACATGAAGGAGTCTAGCATTGCTTGTGTTTCACAAATACCCAGATGTCAGTGCAGGAAGGGGAGCAGCTCCTCATGGCTAATTTCCTGTATGCTTCTTACCAAGCCTTCACTGTCTACTTCAGCGGCTACATACAGTATGCTGTTCTCTTATGTCCACTCTGCAGTTCCCTCAGCAAGAAGCTTGGGCCTTCCATCTGGTGTTTACAGACTTCACTTCTCACCCAGGCCCAGCTGTCAAACAATATCACTTAGAATGTGTTGCATTGTTATTTAGTGTGTTTCCATGTGGCAGTATTCCGTGCATCCTAAACAGTTAAGTCTATGAGCATGCTAGATGCAGGACCTTTTCAGAGACTGAATAGTGATCTCATTAATGAGAAGATATTGAGTTCCTGAAAACATACCTGGCAGTGGCATCATGCGTGGGGAAGAAGAAATCAGTTATTAGTTTTAAATTACCATTGCGTGTCTCCAACACCTTTCTGGACTCAGGAAGCTTTTTATATAAGTTAGAGTTGCTTAGTGACCATGTGGCGAGAAAAAGCAGAGTCCAGGAGACACTGACTATAACCACTGTCAGACTTTAGAATGTGATGTGGTTGGTGTCAGCAGGTTGGGGAGCAGGGATCACAGTGGGTCTGAAAAAATGGGTTATGAGTTTATATTAGGGAATAGCACACTCAGAGATTTGAGGGAACAGTAAATCCTGGGCTTATGGTTGGCAGCCAAGCTCACAATAGAGAATGCGTGCCTGTGGAGAACAGGGCCCTACAGTGCAATAGTGCCAGAGCCTTGAGAAATAGGAGAATAGGTCCAGACCTCATAGGACAGCTATAGACAAACTCAGGGCACCTTCTCAATGTGACTATTGTAAGTTTAAGGCACACTGGCACTTCCTTGAGGTTGTGACTCATAGCAACTAAACTAACAATGCTGTAGACACGTGTGGAAATTTGCTCATTAAGTTTTTCTTCTAAGTTATTTTTCCGTCAAGGATACTAATTAGTAATGAAGATATGTCAGATTTACTAATTTCTTCTAATATCTTTTTTTCTTTTATGAGAAGGATGTCTGGTTCCACACAGAAAGGGGTGGAGATGAAGCACCAGATCTACTTGAAGATTCTGGACGCCATCTTTTGAGGAAAGCCCCACCTCCCGTCAGGGGCCTGGCGATGTGTTTTCAGGGTTCCTGTTGCAGTGAGATATCTTGTTGCTCATTATCTCAAATCGAAAGGGCCCTGCCTTGAGTTGTTGGGGAATTAAGATTCTGGACCTGGTAGCTGCTCAAAACCGCATCTTAGAAGCCTAGATGACCAATCCCTCTGAGGAGAAAGGCTTTTACCTAACCATCTTTGTGTTCTTCTCAATGGGTTTTAAATTTTAATTGATGGAAAGATATATTGGTCCAGAAATGATCTGCACACATCGAAGACAATTGGAGCAAACATTTGGATCTATAAAACCAATGAAGCAAGAAACCAACTGACCAACCAAAGAACCAAAGAATCAATAACCAAACAACCAAACAACTAAACAACCAACCAACCAATGAACCACAAACAGCACTGCTGCATCTCAGCAGCAGATGGTATCTTGCTGAAAATCCTTATGTGAATTCAGAACATGTTCTGAAAGGAAACATTGACCTCCGGCTGTATCATGGCGTATGCAATCAAACCAACACTTAGGTCACCTTTTGCATGAAAACTCACATTAAATTTAGGTCATTTATGTTTATGCAAGGACCATCTTGGGAGAGGGAGTTACTCTGTACCTTTCCATAATTGAGAAAAGTCCCTGGGGTAGGACCTTGGCAAATGATGACCAGAGGCAGCTGAAGCAATTTTATGGCTGCTTCCCTGTGTACACATGCTTACAGTCTCCTTGCAAAAGCTCCCACTTTAGAATTTCCAGAGGAAAGCGTGCAGTGTGTGATCACAGAAATGACTCTGCTTAGGAGGCTATAAGAGCTATGAAAGGAATGAAGCCTACAGGCAGAGTAGTGCCTGGACATCCAAAGATGGCTGTCTGTGGTGGCTGAGATTGGCACACCCATTACTGAATGCAAGCTCCATAGACTTCCCGCGATTATGTCAATCAGAAATGTTTCCATGAAGGCGTTTGCAATGGAGAGTAGGTATGAGGGCACGTTTCTGCTCTAGCTAAAGCTTGCAATGAGAACAAGGCATAGAATTAATGCCTGGGGAACAAAGCCCCAGATGATGAGCTCAAATGGGCCTTCCTGGGCTGTAAGAAGACCTTTATCCACTGCTGATGTCCACCAAAAGGAAGTGCATGCGGCCATGTCTTCAGAGCTCCTGCTTTGCAGGGCTGGCAGCTGCTTTCTTATCCTGGGCTGAGGCTGTTTCTGGCCATACAAAGATGGCTGTGGAATGTGAGCTGGCCTGGGGTTGCTGGGCCTCAGGCATTACTGTAGATTCTCTGGGGGCTTAGCTCTTGGCATAACAATCCTATCCACTCTGCTACACATTTCTCTTGCTGTCGGGACTATCATATACATAAACCCACAAAGAACTGTCTGCGCCAACTACTCTATTTCCTAAGAAGCTGATCCCCAAGAGCAGGCTGGAAGAGCTAATGAACCAGCTCTGAAGGGAGAATCACAAAGAAGACTTCTCCTAAAGGTCAAGGTGGCTCAGAGCTCTGTGACCTAATAAAGTCATGGGGTTCATGAACAGGAGAGTCTTTAGCTGGGAACCAGACTGAGGAAGTGGGAAAGAAGGAAGAGAGGTACAGGATAGGCTTTTTACCCTGTGTGCCTCATAAAATGAATGATCAAAAGTAAATTACAGACTTGCAAATGGGTGGTTAACGACTGAGACAATATGAGTGCAGAGAGAAGCTCATCAAAACACACTGGGCAAGAGCAGGAGGGAAGGGCTGAATACAAATGATGCTCTATAAAGCCACAGCATCAAAGCAAACTGCCCCCAGTGGAGGGTCCAGGTCATTCCCCACACCTGTCGGGTAGAGAGAACGTGCTGCAAGAGCCCTCTTTCAAAGGAGGAGCAGATGAAGCGCCTGTGTGGAAAGGGGAAGAAAGACTGAAGGGAAAGAGGAGTGACAATGTCAGAAGAACACAGCCTCAGCTGCTGATGAGAGCCGCCCTCTTCTTAGACAGTGGGGTGGGACGGCAGGCAGCAGACTTCAGGCTTTCAGCTGGGGCCAGCATAGAACTATTCTTAGCCGAGGCTGGGGGAGGGTAGGAGAGGCTACGAAGGATGCTTATGTCTAATCTATGCAATAATTCACAGCCTCTGCACTCACGAGCACATGTAACTAGGGTACGATGGCCCAGTGTAGCACAGGCTGGGAATCCCAGCACTCTGGAAATGGAGGCAAGAATATTCAAAATGAGATCCTGTCTCAGTAAAAACCAAAACAAAGGTGGTAGATGAAGTTGGCATTGGGGAGTCCGCACATTTACTTGGGGTCCATGTGGAGCCTCCTCAGCTGCTTAATTCTTTGGCCGGTGCTCATACCCTGGGAACTGAAACAAAAGGAAAAGGAAAACAGCGAAAATTAGTAAGGAATAATGACAGGGAACTCAATTGGGGGGTGATTCATGGTAGGAGGGGACTATGGAGATAGAATCACATGATCAAAGTGAACCAGGTATCATCCGTGTTCCCAAGTGGAAGCCACCTGGTAGTGTTTCCATGAATTTTGGAAAGAAAGAGTCTGAGTTGGCTGCGCCAAGAAAGACAGAGGTTGCTATGAGCCACAAATTCATATAGGTTCATTATCCACCAGTTATTCACAGCCAAATTGGACAGCTGAAATGTGCCAGGTTATGCCCAGGGATAGAGTGTTCACATGAGGTTATAACTGGCTCCTGGATTTATGACGTTTGCAGTCCAGCATAGAAGTTGGATGGATATATATATATATATATATATATATATATGTATATATACACATATATGTATGCACCAACATACTTGTATTATAATAGACGTGTAAGTTATGTCTGACATAAGCAACTAAAGGGAGGAAGGGTTATTCTAGATCATGGTTTCAGGTACGGTCCATCATTTGGTAAATCATGGTGGCAGCTGGCCACATTGCATCTGTAGTCAGAAAGCAGAGAGCTGCCAAGCCTTCCTAGCTTTCTCTTTCATATTTGTTCAGGAACCAGCTTATGGAATGGTGCTGCACACATTTTGGGTGGGTCTTCCCATCTCAATCAATTCAGTCTAGAAGCTCCCTCACAAGCTTTGCCTTTAAGTGATGCTAAGACCCATGACGCTGATAATCACATTGGCTATAACAACAGAAGACTTTCAAAGGCAAGCCTTTCCCCTGTGTACTGTGAGTCCTATCAGAGGACTCCGCCTAAGATCTGGGGGTTAGGATGCCATGTAGAGAATATAGGTTGTCCAAACCCACAGGAGCTGGAAAAGGACATGTTGCATGTAGAAAATGGCAAGCAGCAAGCAGCTTGAGAGTCAGGGAGATGTGTGGAAGGGGAATCTGGTGAACTGAGGAGAAGATAGATTGTGGAGGTTCATCATGTCATGCTAAAGAGTTTGGACCATATTCTATATGGCAGCTTCCTGGGTTCCTCAGTAGGGAAGGGCATGATGGATCTGTATTTGGAAAGCCCTCCTTATCAGGTATGTAGAAGATGCCCATACGGAGAGATGCCTGGGGACATCTGTACTATGGCCATTGGGGACATCTGCTGCACCAGGTGACTACCTGTGCCTGGGCAGTCACAAAGCACAGCAGGCTGGAGCACGGGAGAAGCAAAATTGGCAGAGGTTAGCAAAGGGTAGCAGCTTCTCTGTCCTACACAGGGCGAGAGCCACCTGCTCTATGCAAATTCAAGACAGCCAAGCCAAGCCGCACAGTAGGCTGCTTTGCTACCTGCCCAAAGCAAAGGATACAAAAGTGCAGAGCTGAGAGGGCCTCAAGCAAACTCAGAGCACCGGCATTGGCATGTGTCCAGAGAGGGCTCTAAGCAACAAGGGTATCACTGAGCTTTCCAATAGGTTTGAGTTTCTGATAAATTAACAAAGACAACCAAGATGGTCTCTTTGCTCCCCTTATCACTTAAGCATGGCATTTGCCCTGATTTAATTTTCATGTGTTGACATTTGCAAAGGATGTTGGGAGTGGACTCTTCTTGATCTCCCTCACCCTGCTATTTAATTGAATCGCATTGATCCTGTAGGTCATAGCTTTGTGTCACTCCTTCAGAAGACCCATCCTCAGCTCAGCTGACTGGCTCCCAACTCTCCTGCATCTTCAGGAGGAGAGGGCATTCATTTCAAAGTGGCTGTGTGTCATGTATAGGCTAAAAGCAAGCGCTTGATTTTTTTTTAAGTCATAGGCATTTGTTACTGACTCATAAGGGTCTTTTATCCTTAAGGAATACCTACCTAATGGAAGAGGGAGGGGTGAAGATAGATTCTGTTGTGATATTTGTTTGGTTTTCAAAACCAGAATGTTAATATTCCACCTTACAATTCTAAAAGTTCCAGAGAGCATGCAAAGCTCTAGGTATCATTATGACATCATCAAATGCTTCTTTGCTGTTAATTTTCCTGCTTCTTCTTCCCCTTCAGTCCCTTACAAACCTTTCACACCGATGTCACATGCTGCCTTCTATTGCCTCCATGTAGTCTCCTTCCAGTTTCATCACCTATACACCCCCCACCCCCACTTATGTATACATTTGGAAGAATTTCCTTCTTTATCTCCCAAACCTGATGCCATTATTATGTAAGTCTCCATGAGACAGTTACTCTCTACCCCTATTTCATTTTCAAGGTACTGGCTGGACCGTGTGCTCACTCCAACCTGTTGAAGCACCCTTTCCAGTAGACAGCTCCATTCCCTACTCTTCCTCACAAGCATCTACCTATAAAAATATACCTCCTGATGAATAGAAATAAGTAGCTGGAAGGGGGGAACTTGGGAAACCACTAGAAAGTCCCAGACATCAGGAATGTGCGAGGCTTCCAGGACCCAATATGGTGGCATTAGCCAAAATACCCTACATCAGGGAGATAGAACCTGAAGAGACCACCTCCAGTAGATAGTGAGGAGGGATAGGACCATCTACCCATCTAAAGTCTGGTATGGCTATCCCCTGAGAGGCTCTGCCAGCATCTGACTAAGATAGATGCAGATACAGCTAACCATTGGACTGATTCCCAGGGACCCCAATGGAATAGTTAGGAGAAGGGCTGAAAGAGCTGAAAGGGATTGCAACCACATAGGAAGAACAACAGTATCAATTAACCCCCAGATCCTTCAGAGCTCCCAGGGACTAAACAGCCAACCAAGAGTATACATGGATTGATCCATGGCTCCTTGGTCCTATGGAGGTTTGATGCAGAGAAGGGCAATGCTAGAGGGATGAGATGTGAGTAGGTGAGTGGGTGGGTGGGTGGGTGAGTGGAGGAGCACCCCTTAGAGGCAAGGGGGAGAGAGATGAGGTTGGGCTTCATGGAAGGGAGATTGGGAAGGGGAATAACATTTTAAATGTGAATAAGTAAAATGATTACTGAGAGAAACGGAGAAGGGAAAAGGGAGAGGGGGGAGGGGGGGGGGGGGGGGAGGGGGGAGAGGGAGAGAGGGGGGGAGAGAGGGATGTTTGCCCGGAAACCGGGAAAGGGAATAACACTCGAAATGTAAATTAATAAATAAACAAACAAACAAACAAATATACCTCTTGTTCTTCTTTGCAACCACAGGAAGCCAGGCAATAGGTAACACTATTATTAGTAATAGCTATTGGATGAAGTTTTTAAAGATTTTTAAAGTAAAACATTTAGGGGCCAGATTCAGTAGACACATGTATTTTTGTGCTGCCTTGACCCTGGAACTGCAGTATGGTGACTGGAGCTAGAGAAGCAGAATTTCAACTAGGATCCAAAGACCAACCAAGTCCAAAGAGCTTTGCTCTGACATCTCAGGGCCAGTCAATCTGGGTGCACTGGCTGGTTTTGTGTGTCAACTTGACACAAGCTGGAATTATCACAGAGAAAGGAGACTCAGTTGAGGAAATGCCTCCATGAGACCCAGCTGTAAGGCATTTTTTCAACTAGTGATCAAGGGGGGAGGACCCAGCCCATTGTGGGTGGTGCCATCCTGGGCTGATGGTCCTGGTTTTATAAGAAAGCAAACTGAGCAAGGCAGGGGACACAAGCCAGTAAGTAACATCCCTCCATGGCCTGTGCATCAGTTCCTGTTTCCTGACCTGTTTGAGTTCCAATCCTGAATTCCTTTATTGATGAACAGCAATGTGGAAGTGTAAGCTGAATAAGCCTTTTCCTCCCCAACTTGCTTCTTGGTCATGATGTTTTGCGCAGAAATAGAAACTTGACTAAGACACTGGGCTAGCAGCTGCCCTACTTCCCCTTCTGAATTTCTCACTGGGTGAAGAAAGTGAATAGTTTCATTTAGGTTATTACCTCGTGGGGCTCTCTGGTATGTGCAAGAAAATTCAGGTGTGAACAAGCAGGATGAACACCCATCATGTTTCGCAGGTACCATAGTGAATGAATGAATAGGTATTGATTGTGAGTAAAGCGTGTGGCCTTTCCTTGGGCACCGGAAGACAACTCTGCCCTCAAGATCTAAATCCCGACACCTAAGTAGTGTTTGGTCTTCCTTAGCTCTCTAAACCTTTCACAGACCAAGCTCTTGTCCCCACTTCACACCTTCTCCTCCTCTTCCTTGACAGAGGCTTTGGCCGCTCTGGTGAGACATGTGAAGCTCCTCTTCCGAGGGCAGAGTCGTTTCTATATTCTTTCTGTGATGTCTTTCCTCCATCTGGATCTGTAGAGCTTCTCCTGGCTTAAGAAAAACATGGCCTCCTGAAAACTAAGCTATTTCTATTCCACAGTACTTTTTTTTTTTTTTTTAATTTCAACATCCTTTGTATTCCTCATATCCCTATTGTGGTGTGTGACTGGCCTTTGTTTTTTATGTTTTACCAGTGAACCCTGCGCTCTGCTTCTTCATCTGAGCATGGTAGACAGTGATGGTCAGCCCATGTGTCTATTCTCATAGCATCTACATAGCTTGCAAATGACACAAAGCATTCTGGGTAAGAACAGTTCATCTGCATTACTTACAGATTTGAATTTGAAAACCCACCTCCTCATTAATATTTATTCGAGTCTCCCAAATTGGTTCAGGTGGACAGTACCTTTTCAATGATGTATAGATGTGGGCAGAGCTGCATAAGAAAAAAATGTAGGTACCCAATGACTCTAACACTAGCTTCGGTAGGGAGGGTGGAACGCTGCTGCCTTCTTGTTCTTTTTCTCCTCCATAAGAAGCACGAATTTAGTTTCGTGGGTTTCGTGTTGCTGTGTTTTGTCTTGGAGGGGGTGTTGCTGTTTAAGAAAGCACAGAGCTAAATACTCTCCTATGCGCAAGAAGGCAGGGACTAGCTTTGGATCTGTTAAGAGGAGCTTCATGCAGGTAAATGGCACTGTGTTACTGGGCATGCCTCAAATGTTAAGGAATCAAATCATGTTAAATGAAGTGTGTTTAAACACAAGTGCACATCAAAAAGTGTGCAGAAGCCTTACACGGACCCTGCTTTCTACTTCCTGCTAGGAGTGGTCACCTTAAAGAACATGGCTCTTGCAAGCAAGGAGAACCTGTAATTGTGGATGAGCGGTACATGGTGCGGGGTATAGGGCCCATAGAGGAGGGTGTACAGATCCTTCTCATCCCAGCTAATTCAGAGCTAGCCTGAGATGATGCCTCTCAAGCTTGCAGTTAGTGGGTTGTTTACCAAGTGTGGAAGTCTCTTTAATCCTCTTGGCACCGCCTGGCAGTCCTGCGGCTTGGTGCCCTACCATTCACAAGGTGCCCCGAGGTGGTGATGTTTTTGGAAAAGGAATTAAGAGCCAGCACCCCTCCATGCCTGCCTGTGTCAGACGATTACAGAGAAGAAGAATGACAAGAGAAAATGAAAAGGAAATGGGCTGACAGCCTGCAGAGTGGTTTTTCAACTTCAACACAAAACATTCGGTAGTAATTATAGAATAACCTTCATTTAAATGCAAATAAGCCTGTAATTAAGATAAGGGACCTACCATTTGCCAGCATTTTTTTGTTGTTTCTTTTTATTTTTTAAATTTTGGGGGTGACAATTATGGTTTCTCAGACATTCCTCTGTTTTATTGATGAGTAGTCATTATGTTTATGGATTGTGTTGTGACTGCAATATTTGGATAACTGCAGAATAGAAATTAGTGTCACTTACTTTCAGCTGCCCCCAGCAAAAGGAAGAAAAAAAAAAGATGTGTGCCGTGCATAATGTTGACATAAGCAAAACTTCCTAAGTGGTATGGCCCTGGACAACATCAGATAATGTGCTGTCCCAGATCACCAGGAGCCCGAGACAAACGCACCAGGATCACAGAGACAGCTTTCCTGATGGCTTCCAGTAGAGCATGCTGAGCCCTCCTTACAAAGCATTGACCATCTCACCAGCTGCTGCTCCTTGTTCCAAAATGGGCACAATCAAGGGCAGGTTTTAGATGTCTTCTCAGTAGGAATGACGGAGCAGGAATGTGCTGACCAGGCTGCATGTCAATATGTCCTTGTAGCACAGAACAAATTCTCCTGACCTTGTCTGCCAGATTAATACTGATCACTTCCATTACTACCTGCTATTGACTTAGGTTGACTCACTCTTGGGATTATGGAAAGGCAGAACCCCTAGTCAGACTAAACAGAATATATTCATTCACTTATCCCTCCTTCCTGACACCATGTGTATGTGTAAACACATTTGTTTCTTGATAGATAGGTGAGTGGACATAGACAGGTATCTAGATAGATAGACAGAATACCAGAGCTGGTTCCTTCAGACTTTCCCAGAAGTTTGGTAATACAACGGTAAACAAACAGGCACAGACCTAAAACATACCATTCATTCAAAGCATATTGTATACCACGTTTGCAGACATTCTTGGAAACCTCACCTTGATGCCCAGACAGTGCAATCAATCTTTGCTGACACTTTCCCTCAAACCTTTGGCATAGTTGAGGTTGAAAACTTTCCCAAGCACAAAACATTGCAAACAGAGGGTTTTAGAGGAGCTAAAAGGTTCAGCAAGTCCAATTTATTCTTTTAATTAGCAAGGGAGTTGTCTTAATAATTCATTAGCCATCACTAATTTTTAAAAAAATCTCCTAAAATACACAGGACATTGACAAGAACTTTCCAATACTTTGTTCTTTACTATTTGTTTGGTAGGCACCCTGGGTACCATTCTCTGTCATTCAGGAAATAATCAGCCAGTTGGCTCTCCGATTGTCCTTGTTTTGCCTCTTTAATTATGCTAGGTGAGGAAGTGTGTGTTTAAACTTCTTTTCTGAGTGTTTGAGAGAGTTTGCATGTGTGAGATGGACAGGGTCACTTTCACAGGTCACAGATGCACAGGGCTAGGATGGGGACGTTGTAACTGGACAGAAGGTGATGGGGGGGCTGACAAATGCACAGGGATGGGGAGAGTTGCAAATGCACTGGGGATTATCAGACTTTATTCTATTTTTCTTCGCTGCTTTTCTTCCCCATCACCAATAGGATCTCAGAAGAAACATCACAGCACAACACAAGACAAAACCAAAAAACTTTGTCCTTTAACGAACACACCTTGCCTGGAAGGTGAGTCCTTAGCTTTCCTTGGACTCTCTTTATCTCTATTAAGTGTTATCTGTTTGTCTGGCTATAGTTGTTTCCAAGGGAACTTCAGATGCCCTTGATAGAGTTTACACACTGCTACCTAAGACTGAAATGTATTTGATGGATTAACTGGAAACTTACAAAACTTTAATGTCTTTTTTTAAAAAAGTGTCTAGCTTTGTATCCTCTGGGGTGATTGTTAACTTCAAAAGCCATTTCAAGGTTCAATAAAACTAATGGAGGTGAGATGGGCCTAGCGGAGCATCCCGACTCTTGTACTCACTGTTCTTCATCACCCACAGGATGAACAGACTGGCAGCTCTGCAGCCTCCACAGAGAACGTAAACCCATCCCTCATTTTAACTCGAATGACACCTCTTCCAAGGAGCCTTCTCTACTCTCCCCCGAGACTACTAGACTTCACAGTTCGTTCTTCAGGCTCTCTTGACAGGAATCAACTGCTCCCAAATGCCGTTTGAATGCTCCGTATTTTGCGAGGTAGAAAAAACAGATATTAAAATTGCTCAAACGCGCCATTTACTGAATCATAAACAGGTTCAATATTCTATAGCACAGGCTCCCATTTGTCCTGTGGCGCACCCTTTGTACTGGACGGGGCCGTCTTTTTACGTAGCTTAGAAACAGACAATACTCTTAAAAGTTTTAAAATGAGAGAATTTATGTGAACTCAGATCTGGCTGTTGGCTATCTCACTCAATACTTAAGGATGTCTTCTGGAAGGTGCTTGTGGAGAATGCCATGAAGGAAGTAGGTTTTAATTGACTCCTTTGTTGGAACCTGATAGTTAGAATGAGTAATTTTTATCTAAGGGAAGGCAAACGCATTGTGGGTTCTCTTGTCCTAAGTGGATAGTGAACTCAGTTCACACATCAAAAACTGTGAGAAGAGCAATGGCCACCCAGAGCTTCTAGGGCAGTGGATTCTGGAAGAGTACAGTTGAAATTCCCTCCCTCAGTACTTCCATTCCGTTATGTATTAAAATATTATAGCTCCACGTTAGCTGTGCTTGGGGAGTTGTAAACGGAGGTATTTATGTCTGCACTTTGGTAAAAAGGATGTGGGTGACAGTTGCCACAGCACTGAGAAGTACCTGAGAAATTTGAGGTAATGGAAGGAAAGTTGAGGAAGAATGGATGAAGATGGATTTGCGTATAACGTTAGTGCTTTTGCTTGAGGAAGGGACAGGGTTTCCTACAGCTATGCAAGAAAAGCCTGCATGTAATAACTGGTTCCTACAACCCCTTCCTTCTTTCTTCTCTTCCTCTCTCCCTCCTTACCTTCCCTCTCTCATCCTCCCTTCCTTTGGTTTTAAAAGATGGTCTTAGTATATGACTCAGGCTGGCATAGAATTTGTGATCCTTCTGTCTCAGCCTCCTGTGTACTGGGAATACAGGTGTTTGCCCTCATACCTAGTGGGGTTTCTGTAATTTGGTATCTAGATGAAGGATAATCCTTTTCTATCCTTGAAGATTTGGGGAGAAAATTTATTTATTCCTTGTATAATCTGCCTCCGAACTCTTGGGATCAGATCTGTAGAAAGATCAAAGTTCAGTATTTATTACTGGCAAAGGCATTTTAGGAAACATGGTTATGCTAACCTATGTGAAGTAGCCAATTTTGGCAAGACCCGCAATGAAGGACAGGTGGACATAAAAGAAAGTTTTAGATACTCGCATAGATACATCTTTGTTATCATTGTATCTACTCAAATTATTGAGAAGTGCTCAATTTCAGCTAGAAGGTAGTGATGCCTGATATCCCTAAATTCACTTTTTGGGTTGCTTTTGGGTTGTGAACCCCAGATTAAGAAGCTTTTAACCAGGCGGGGTATGAAATGAATAGTAAATTATAATGCTGATAATAACTGTAACAATAACAATAAAGCACAAAAACCCAATGAACCAACAACACCCTAGTCCAAAACCCCAACTGGCCTGCATTTAGGAAGAACCAGAAGCTATGTAGTTCCAAATCCCTTATTTGAATTCGGCCCACTGTGGCACAAACCACATTGGATGAAAGCCAGCCAAAGAGGAGGAAACCCCTCCTGGCCCAGGAGTCTTTCTGCAGTGCATGCTGTGCTCCTGCCCTCATTTGAGATACTGTGTTTTCTTCACTTGTTCATAAGGGCCTCAGTAGCTCCTACAGTTTCCCCATTTTGAATTTCACATCTCCTGTAAGTGAGAAAAACTCATTGAGTTTCCCCTCACTTTCCCCCGAAGGGAAGGCAAAACAAACACACATAAAAAATGATGAATATCTTCTTGGACACAGACAAATTCATCTCTTCCCAGGACATTTTATTCTCACTTTTGACAGCAATCATATGACTTGGGGCAGCACTCCCCCAAGGATGGGTCATTACAGGTGGGGGAAGGGACACTGATGACAGACACTGCTCGGAACTTACCGTCTGCTGCTGTGAAAACCACAGGGCAAGGAATGCATCCGGAAAAGCACATAATTGTTAGTGTGCACTGTTTATTGACCTTCTTGACAAACACAGCAGGGGAAAAGGACCCCTTCTGTGATTTTGTTGTCTTCCTTGTCAAATTTGCTGGCATTGGACTGGTTGGATGCTACACATCTCATCAGGAACCATTTAGTTGAATACCTACTATGTGTAGGGCACTCTACAGGTCCAAAGAAGAATTGAATGGTAAATTCAACACAGGCCCTTTAGAAAAGTCTAAATATTATAGTGGTTAGTTTCAGTAATCATGTTCATTATTGTGATATCCAGATATGATCAGATATCATTCTGGATGTTTCTGTGAGGGTTATTTTGGATGAAATTAACATTTATGCTGATAGTCTTTAAATAAGCTGGACTTCTCTTTGTTATGTGAGTGGGTCTTACCCAGTTAGGTGAAAGTCTGTAAGAACTAAGCAGGTAACTTCTGGGTTCAGGAGATAACTCAGGAGTTAAGGACTTATGAAAGCACAAAGACTTGAGTTTGGGTCCCTGGAATGCACATTTAAACTATGTAAAGTAGTGTGTTTCTATAATCTCAGCACTTCTACAGTGAGATGAGAGGTAAGAGAATCCTTGAAAGCTTTTGGAGTAGCTGGCCTTTAGCATTTAGCAGTGAACAATAACTACCCCTGTTTCAGAAGTAGATAGGAATAATACTTAGTACTGTTCTCTGATCTCCACTCATGTACCCTGACAAATGCACCAGTACACACTTCGCAGACACACAGACACACAGACACACACAGACACACAGAGAGAGAGGGAGGGGGAAGGGGAGGAGAGAGGAGAGAGAAGAGGAGAGGAGAGAGGGAGAGGGAGTAGAGGGGAGGGAGAAGGGGAGGGGAGAGGAAAGAGGGGAAGTAGAGAGGAGAGAGAGGAGAAAGGAGAGAGAGGAGAGAGGAGAGAGAGAGGGAAAAGTGAGGGGGGGTGTTGCAGAGTTAAAATAGAGTTGGGAATTCTGCTGGTGGTCTTTGGATTTGTAATGAAATCTGAGCGCCTTCCAAGGTCTTCAAACCCTGGCCCAGCCTACAGATCTTGGGCCCGCATCCTCTACAACTGGGTGAGCTAATTCCCCAGTATGATTGCTTCTCTCTACAGTACTGTATACCATGGTGATTCTGTTTGTTTGGGAACCAGTAAACATGTCTACCATCTTTCCCTTTCATCCTCTTTCCTCTGTTTGTTTTGTTGCCTTGGAAGTTGCTTGTGACCAGACTCTCCCTGGCAACATTTTTTTGAATCCAAACCCAAAGGTAACATTGTTCTTTATTTCCTTGGGTACTTGAGGATGAATCCCCAATTTTGAAATTCTAACAATAGCCTTAAATTTCTGAAAAGGCAATCCGAACCTGTTTTTTTCTTTTTATTTGATCAAAATTAAAATGATCATAAAATTCTGTAATCCATTCTTACTCATGGACTTAGTTTGCTCCTTTGCTCTGCCTGGAACATGAATCCAAACACATGTCTAGATATCCAGTGTGCTGATGCCTCTCGGCTAGTCACTCAGAAGCCACCTTCCTCACCAATTGTCATGGTAGCAGTGCTTGTGTTCAGATATTGTTTACTTAATAACAGAATGAAAACACAAAAGTAGTGATGTGGTTCTTTTTTTATTGGATATTTTTTAATTTACATTTCAAATGGTATCCCTTTCTCCATTTCCTGTCCATAAGCCCCCTATCACATCCCCTGCCCCTTCTTCTATAAGGGTGTTCCCCTTCCCCAAACAACCACCCTTCATGCCTCCCTGCCCTGATATTCCTATACACTGGGGGATCGAGTCTTGGCAGCACCAAGGGCTTCTCCTCCCATTGGTACCCAACAAGGCCATCTTCTGATACATACGCAGCTGGAGCCATGGGTCAGTCCGTGTATAGTCTTTGGATGGTGGTTTAGTCCATGAGAGCTCTAGTTGGTTGGTATTTTTGTTCTTATGGGTTGCAAACCAATTTAGCTCCTTTAATCCTTTCTCTAACTCCTCCAATGGGGACCCTGTTCTCAGTTCAATGGTTGGCTGCGAGCATCCCCCTCTGTATTTGTCATGCTCTGGCAGAGCCTCTCAGGAGAGAACTATATCAGGTTTCTTTCAGCTTGCACCTTTTGGTCTCAGCAACATTGTCTGGGTTTGGTGGCTGTATGTATATGGGCTGGATCCCCAGGTGGGGCAGGCTCTGAATAGCCATTCCTTCAGTCTCTGCTTCAAACTTTGTCTCCGTATTTCCTATGAATAGTTTTGCTCTCCCTTCTAAGAAGGACTGAATCATCCATACTTTGTTCATCTTTCTTCTTGAGCTTCATGTAGACTGTGGACTGTATCTTGGGTAATCTGAGCTTGCTGATAACTCCACTTATCAGCAAGTGTGTGTTTTTTGGTGATTGGGTTACCTCACTCAGGATGTTATTTTCTACTTCCATCCATTTGCCTATGAATTTCTTGAAGTCATTATTTTTAATAGCTGAGTTGTACTCCATTGTGTAGATGTACCACATTTTCAGTATCCTCTGTTTGTTTTGTTGCCTTGGAAGTTGCTTGTGACCAGACTCTCCCTGGCAACATTTTTTTGAATCCAGCACCATTTGTTGAAAATGCTATCTTTTTCCAGTGGATGGTTTTAGTTGCTTTGTCAAAGATGAAGTGACCATAGGTGTTCGGGTTAATTTCTGGGTCTTCAATTCTATTCCATTGATCTACCTGCCAGTCTCTGTACCAACATCATCCAGTTTCTATCACTATTGCTCTGTAATACACAGCTTGAGGTCAGGGATGGTGATTCACCCAGAAGTTCTTTTGCTGTTGAGGATAGTTTTCACTATCCTGGGTTTTTTGTTATTCCAGATGAATCCGCAAATTACTCTTTCTAACTCTATGAAGAATTGAGTTGGAATATTGATGAGGATTGCATTGAATCTGTACATTGCTTTTGGCAATTTTGACAATATTAATTCTGCCAACCCATGGACATGGGAGATCTTTCCATCTTCTGAGATCTTCAATTTCTTTCTTCAGAGACTTGAAGTTCTTGTCATACAGATCTTTCACTTGCTTTGTTTGAGTCACACCAAGGTATTTTATATTATCTGAGACTATTGTGAAGGGTGTCATTTCTCTAATTTCTTTCTCAGCCTCTTTATCCTTTGAGTAGAGGAAGGTTACTGATTTGTTTCAGTTAATTTCATATCCAGCTACTTTGCTGAAGTTGTTTATCAGGTTTAGGAGTTCTCTGATGAAATTTTTGTCACTTAAGTATATTGTCATATCATCTGCAAACAGTGATATTTTGACTTCTTCCTTTCCAATTTGTATCCCTTTGACCTCCTTTTGTTGTGTGATTGCTCTGGCTAGGACTTCGAGTACTATATTGAATAGGTCTAGAGAGAGTGGGCAGTCTTGTCTAGTCCCTGATTTTAGTGGGATTGCTTCAAGTTTCTCTCCCTTTAGTTTGATGTTGGCTATGGGTTTGCTGTATATTGCTTTTACTATGTTTAGGTATGGGCCTTAAATTCATGATTTTTTCAAGACTTTTAACATGAAGGGCTGTCGAATTTTGTCAAATGCTTTTTCAGAATTTAAGTGTTTTTTTCCCTTTGAGTTTGTTTATATAGTGGATTATGTTGATGGATTTCTGTGTACTGAACCATCCCTGAATCCCTGGGATGAAGCCTACTTGATCATGATCATGATGGATGATCATCTTGATGTGTTCTTGGACTTGGTTTGTGAGAATTTTATTGAGTTTTTTTTTGCATCGATATTCATAGGAGAAATTGGTCTGAAGCTTTCTTTATTGGGTCTTTGTGTGGTTTAGGTATAAGAGTAATTGTGGCTTCAAAGAACGAATTCGGTAGTATGCTTTCTGTTTCTATTTTGTGGAATAGTTTGCATAATATTGGTATGAGGTCTTCTATGAAGGTCTGATAGAATTCTACACTAAACCCATCTTGTCCTGTACTTTTTTGGTTGGGTGACTTTTAATAATTGCTTCTATTTCTTTAGGAATTATGGGACTGTTATATGTCTTATCTGATCCTGATTTAACTTTGGTATCTGTTATCTGTCTAAAAAATTGTCCATTTCATGCAGATTTTCCAGTTTTGTTGAGTATAGGCTTTTGTAATAGCATTTGGTGATTTTTTTTGAATTTCCTCAGTTTCTGTCGTGATGTCTCCATTTTCATTTCTGATTTTGTTAATTTGGATATTCTGTCTGTGCCCTCTGGTTAGTCTGGTTAAAGGTTTATCTATCTTGTTGATTTTCTCAAAGAAGCAGCTCCTGGTTTTTTGATTCTTTGTAAGGTTCTTTTTGTTTCTACTTGGTTGATTTCAGCCCTGAGTTTTATTATTTCCAATCATCTACTCCACTTGGGTGTATTTCCTTCAGGAAAGGGAAATCCCATAATTCTTCCCTCCTCTCCCCTCTCCTTCCCTTTCTTCTTTTCTTGTCCTTCCTCTTCCTCCTTCTCCTTCCCCCTTCCCTTTCTTCCTCTTTCAATTCTTCTGCTTCCCCTTCTTCCTCTTCCCTTTCCCCTTCTCTTCTCCCCTCCCCTCCCCTCCCCTCTTCTTCTTTTTGCTAATTGCCACTGATCCATATCCTTAACCCTGAGCAAGTTGCCCATGTGCTGTAAACATGATCTTTTTGCATTAGTCTCCTGAGGAGCTTGGTATTTTCTCATAGTCATAAAATGATTTCTTTGAGTGAAAACAAAACAAAACAAAACAAAGCACCTGTATGTGAGGATTCTAAGATACATGGTGGGAACAAACAGAAAAGAGTATACTGGGGGGTATGCTGCCATCCCTAGGTTCAAACACCCCCTTAGGGTGTTGGAACAGATCTTGTACTCCTAAAGGTTTTCCTTGCTCTTCTTTCTTTTTCTTTCTTCTTGTATATGAGGGAAAATGTACACTGCTCATATCCCAGCACAATTGGCATAACCCCTGTCTATAGGAAGAGACTGAGGTCTCCCATCTTACAGAAAATAAGGAGAAACTGGTCTGGGTTTCCTTCTGATTCTACTCTCTACAGTCTCCTACAGATACTTGCTGTCATCCAGGACTCCAGTCACCACTGACCTGCCAGTGACTACTATGGTCTGGCCATGCTAGCCCCTGGCTCACATAGCTTTGTCTCCTCATCTCCTCTTAGGTGTCTCTTGGTCTCTAAATATATACCTCCTCTGCTGAAAACCCCAAATCTTGGCTCTTTCTTGTACTCTAGTTCTCGATGAGTTTGTTCCATTTCCCCAACGGTCTAAATCAGAAATCCGGCTCATTATTAGAGCTCAAGTTTCCTTTTCCTGTTTTTCCCCATTGTATTAGTACACCTCTTCATCTGCTCAGGACTGGATTATTATAGTATCCCTTTCTCTTTTTCTCTTTACTCTCCCACTGTTAATCTAATGACCTTTTCCAACGTGCAAATTGCCGGCTACCCACTTAAATCCTTTAATGGCTTTCCATCAATTTCAGGATAACGGTCAAATTTCTCAGCATGGTCTATTAGCTATCTACTGCCGCATAACACAAAAACTGGAATGTGGAAAAAACTGGAACACTTAGCAACTTAAATACAAACATGCTTTCTGAGCTTCCGGAATGTGGGAGTGGCCTGAATGGATGGTTCTGGCTGAAGACAACTCATGAAATTCTATAAAGCTGCTGGCATGGGGTACAGTGTCTGAGTGCAGTACCCTAGGGTTCTGCTCCTAGGGTTATTCACATGACTCTGCTTTTCAGTTTCTCCCTACAGTAATGGTGGTTCCTTTGGCAGTGGCTAATTTTGCTTGTCATCTTGATTAAATTAAGAATTGCCTAGGAGATTAAGGAAGCAGGCTTGCTAATCTGGGTGTGTCTGTATAGGTGTTTCCAGAGCCAGGTAGATCATGGAGTCTCTGACCTAATGAATGGCTCAACCCATTGCTAGATTCAGAATTTGAGTAGATTACTGAGAGGTTCTTGAGTGGTAGAATTCCTGGCCCAGTTAGAAGACAAGTCTACAGAATCTTTCAGAGACTTTGACAACATACGATTTCCTCCTCCTCCAAATGCTCTACTCTTTTTTTAGTTTTGCCTAGGTAGCATTCTTCTGCCGTATGTGGCCCTACCTCATATCATTTTCCCCTGGGTCTTTCTCTGTGCTTACATAGTGTTCAAAATCCACATCTGTTCTCCTTTGTATTTTACTGTAATTATTGGCTCATGATTCTTAAGAGAGTCTGAATACTTTGCCATCACTTTATTCCAAATTTCAATATTTCTAATCATGATAGAAATTTAATAAATACATGTGATTAATACATGTGTAGTTCACTGTAGAATATGAATCTTAAAGGTAAAAGAACGAAAGCTCTTCTGCTGAGTTTTATTGTATGTCGTTCTTTTGGGGGTCAGGAATATGAAGAGGAGAATGTAAAGTGCCCTGTCTGCTCTGTCTAGCTCTTGGCTGAGTCACTCAGTAGAATTCAGTTAGTGGCCCGGCTTGTCTGTCATGTTAAAGATGGCTTCACTTGTGACTGGCACCTCGTTAACTATAACTCAAAGAACAGGCTCAGCTGGGAATGACTATGTGGGCACTCACCAGAACAGTGGCCCAAGGGAAACATTCTTTTTTCTAGGGTCATTATAGGCTCCAAGAGAGAGTGTTTCAACAAAAGTGAGGTGGAAACTTCAAGGCTTCTGGCCTTGTCTCGTAAGGATCACTTACCTGGCACTGATTGATTCAAGCAACCATAGAGTCAACCCATGTCCAAGGAGAGGACACTACATGGTCTTGAGTAGTGAGTAGCACAATTCATTGGAACCACCTTGCACGATAAGCTCCCAATGAGGATATAATCTAATTAACTATTGTCATGTTTGTCTCTGCTGTTCCTTTCATATGTGTCTTTGGAACAATTTCATCTTGCCTTTATTAGCAAGAGATTGAAGTTCTATCAATCATATTTGTGTATATGGTAGAGTACCTGGATGAAATCGTAGTCTTTTAGGGGCCGCCATTATTAGCCCATGTCTACATTAAAGGAACTTTGTGCCAATATGACACATAGCCGTGTTCTTTCTGGTGCAACAGGTTGATGGAAAATTTGATCAAGACTTCCAATTGCCATGGAATCTGTTTCCTAGGAGGTTTATGAAAGAATATGGGGCTATTTTGATGGTCACAATGATAATAATATGTTGTCACTAATGTTTAATTGCATCTTGCAGTATGTGGGAGAGTCCTATACAACAAAGAATTTTCCTGTCCAAAATTTCATTAGCAGTCCTGTTGAGAACCACTGAACACATAAAGATATGCCTTTCAAATTTGCAAATGTCACAACCTAATATGATTATGATAGGAGGGAACTGGCTCAATTGTACATTCTAGCAAAAAAGGAGATATTTTATTTTGATGAAAACCTAACGAGAGCCAGCACCATGATGTGCCTGCCAAAAATTACTGTTATCTAAGTTATATTAATAACTTTAGTCCAGCGTACAGAAAGCTGTGTTAATAGAAATTTTAGACTATTATATACTTTTCAGGATATTCTTAAACTTTGGGTATTTGATTTGAAAAGTGGCATACCTTGGTCACTAGGAGGACAAAGGTCTAAAGATAATGCCATATGAACAAGAAACGTGAAAGCTATCTTCAAATATTTGTACTATCTCCTGGTAAGATTTGGTATAGCCTTTGATAGCCTAGAAAACAAATTAGAATAAATGAGGGAAGAGTTTTCGAATGAACTAGGTAGATTAGTTTTTGGTTGGGAATTACCCGGGTAGGAGGTATATACTCATGACTTCAGCATTTGAAGGCTAAGGCAAGAGGATCAAGAGGTTTAGACCAACCTAGCTTACACAGTGAAACTATCTCAAGCACATACACTCATAGATACACACACACACACACTCACACACACTCACACACACGCACACATACACAGACACTCACACACACACAGACACACACAGACACTCACACACACACAGACACTCACAGACACTCACACACACACAGACACACAGACACACTCATAGACACACAGACACATACAGAGAGAGAGAGAGAGAGAGAGAGAGAAAGAGAGAGAGAGAGAGAGAGAGAGAGAGAGTGAGTCTTGGCTGGTGTGCTAGACCCTGCTCAGGAATGGTCCCGCAGAGAATGGATAGCCACAGACTATGAGTGACTTAAAATGAATTGTGTATACAGAAGGCCTCTTATTTGAAGTGCTGCCTCTAGTTGGCCTTTCATCATCATCATTATTATTTATGATTCATGGGTTCATTCAGGAACTATAGTGCACACCACTTTCCTAACAATTTCTCAGCTCTTAATACTTCACTGTAGGTTTTTTTTTAACCCAGAGAAG